>NC_065449.1:205399759-205707375 GCF_917563875.1 Diabrotica virgifera virgifera | reverse complement strand
ATTAGGTAATACTTTCTCAGCAACTGAGGGTATCTTTTCAACTGTATTGGTTTTAAACAATAAATGATAAAATAAAAATGTTGACAGTTCAAAAATGTGAAAATAATAACTTCATTGTGACACATTATTGCACTGTGTGTGGCCTAATTTTGGGCTAAAAAACTGAAAAATGTATTACATTTTTACAAAATTTTGGAATATGTTTAATTCGTAGAACAATTTTAACAGTTTTGATGTAAAGTAATTAGGGAAGCAGGAATTCAACAGTTTAGAATTTTACATTGAGTTTCCTATGGCCCGTTTTCCAATTCACCACCCGGTATATGTAGGTCCTAACGCAAATTTTTGATAACATCCCTTAATATGAGCCTTCTACAATATGCGAGACATGCAGACCGATAAATAGTAGACACGGGAAAATCTACAATATGCATTCTACACCTGTCTACTTATCTAGAGAAAAATCCAAGAAAATTTTGCTTCCTGGACAGAATTAAACACGTGATGAAAAATCTTACTACATGATTAGAAATTAAAATCATTAAAAAATGATCGCTGAAAGTTTTATTTTTGTAGGTTTCTCTTCGTCAAAACCTCTATGAATGAAATAATCAAATTAAGTTTGTGTACTTTTAATATTTTTCTGGCAAAACATAAATATACTACCGTAAAAAATAATCATCCTGGTGTACTAAATATTATTCTTCTTCCGCACAAATATCGTACTTAAATATTCATATCTGCTAAAATATGCCTAAAATGATCTCATATCTGTAATTACATATAATCATACAATATAATATATTTCATATAAAAGCTGAAAGATGAAATTTAAAGACCAATGCTTTACATATTGTACTTATTTTACTGACATAACAGGCAAGTAGATGATTTCTCATTAATCGAATTTCCAGCCACTATACTTAATATTTAAAAAGAAAATTTTTTGTTTTAAAAAGGCACTGAAAATATGTACATACATACCTATCTATCTCTACCTCCTCTCCAAACCTCCTTTTTATTTTGGGCTCTCTTTTATCTTTAATTTTTCTTTCTTTGTCTATAAAATAGGCTATATTTGAATAATTGAATAATTGGCCTAGGTTTTGTTCTTGTTTACCTATTTATAATATTAACTATTTTTACTGAAAATTAACCACAATTTTAATTAATAATATGTTTATTTTCATGTTTCAATTTCCATTTCGGAAATTGTTCTCAAACTACAAATTAAACAAATTTTGTTTTTGCTACTTGGTATCTAATACAAAAAATTCTCCTAGTAATTTAATTTTATCTGACTCATTCGTATTGATAATTCAGATATATCCATTGCCAATATGTTTCCGAGTTGCGTTCATGGGACAACTTTATTGGGATAACAAATACCTGTCAGAAAAATAATTGCATGTGATTTAAAGAAAACAACCACATGCAATGATGACAGTAAAATTCTCCTCGCAAGCTTCGTCATATCTTTCTGACTTATATTGCAGTTTCGAGAGGTGGAGTAATATTTATCACTTTCAAGACTCTCTTCACATTGTCACTTAATCTCTGTCGGGGATGAACGGGGGGCGCGCCCGGGCGCCTTCCTATAGGTTCTGCCGGAATGGGACGTTTCATCGCCGCCGGTTCATCGGCGCCGTTTCGATGCCACCGGTTCATCGCCAGTCCATTTCGTCGCCGTCATATCTCGCATTTCCTAGAATTCCTAATTAATACTAAAAATAAATAATAATTGTAACTGTCGAAAATTCGGAAATATATCAGATAGCGATTAATTGACTGGCGATGAATCAGCCGGCGATGAATCGGCCGGCGATGAATCGGCCGGCGATGAATCGGACGGCGATGAATCGGCCGGCGATGAATCGGCCGGTGATGAATCGGCCGGCGATGAATCGGCCGGCGATGAATCGGCCGGAGATGAACTGGCGGCATCGAAACGGCGGCGATGAAACGTCCTAAACCCGGTTCTGCCGTAAAGATTTTCGTATCTTTGTCATCGTTACTTGTTGGTGCATGACCTATCCAAGCTAATCTACAGAATCTTGCAATACTTGTTAGCAATACTTGTTACATCCATATAGCACCACTGGTGCTATATTAATACAAATGTTTATGATTGTACTGATTGACACTAAGTATTCTTGTCGCTATCTTTTGACTAATCTTATTAGTATCGTTGATCGTGCTACCCAGGTATTTAAACTCCTTGACATTTTAGAAAGTCTTATTATCAATTTTTGTTAGGTTCCTACATCGACTTATCTTGTTTGTTCGCGAGACTAAGAAACTTAGTCTTTTGAACTATCTCTATCTATCTAATTAGCCCAATTTATCAGAATTTTGTTCCATCGGTCTTTTTTTGTCTTATAGTGTGACCGGCAAATCTCCATTTCAACTTTGCAACTTCTTGTCTAACTCTTATCCACTCGTTTCTGTTTTTATCCATTAGTCTTATGTGCAACATTTGCCTTTCCATTGCTCATTGCGTTTTTATGATCTTGTCCATGTTTGCTTTCGTAAAAGTCCACGTTTGGGAACCGTAAGTGAGAACAGGGAGTACGCATTGATTGTATGCCTTGGTCTTAAGATGTTGTGGTATATTTTGTTTTTAAGGATGTAGCTTAGTTTTCCAAATGCCGCCCATGCCAGTCTAACTCGTCTTTTGATCTCTGCTGTTTGGTTTTCCTTGTTAAATTTTATAATTTGACCCAGATATATATAAGCGTGAACTTGTTCTATTTCATCTTGTCCTATCCTCATTGTGATGTCCTCATCTGTATTTGTTATGATTTTGGTCTTGCTGTAATTCATATTAAGGCCTATCTTTCCAGATTCTATGTCCAGTTCTTTCATCATTTCAAACAATTCTTCTTTTTTATCGGTTATCAATACGATGTCATCGGCGTACCTTAGGTGGTTCAAGCGTTGTTCAATCCACAAATTTCAATACCTTTTTCTTCCCATTCTAATCTTTTAAAGATATCTTCCAGAGCCTGATTGAAAAGTTTCGGTGATATTGTGTCACCCTGTCTTACGCCTCTATTTATCTATCTACGCCTCTCTCTTTTGAACATATATGGTTAATTAACCTGTTTAGCCGCTCTCTTGAACGTTATGTACTTTGTCTCTATCCCTGTCATTTCTCGCGACTTATGTATGCCATCAGGGTACGCCAAAGCAGAATGATCTTTTCGTAGGAAAGGTATTACATTTGATACTTGTTATAATTTACGTTCTATCCATTCCATAACAAGGTTAAATATAAGAGCGGGAAATTAGGTCTCCTTATCGTAAATCGCTTTTACATTTAAAAAGGAAAATGTATTTATTGCCTACTCAAACGTTTCCACTCGGGGCACATAATATTTGCCGAATGTTCAAAATTTCGACGTGTGGCCTCCAAGGTCGCCAGACATTACTCCTATGGATTTATCAAGCTAGGGCATGATTAAGAACATAGTTTTTGTGCGAAGATGAAGAAGAATGAAGAGCTCGCGATGCTTGCTCACATTATTAATTCAATCGAAAAACGTTATTTTTGAAGTGTATTGAGATGAGTGGTGAACATTTTGAACACTTATTTTAAATATTGTATGTATTTCTGTATTTTTTAGTTTTTCCAAATCTGGTTCTTTTTCGTTATTACTTATGGGGTACATTTGTCTAAACTTTGCTTAATTTAACTATTTTGATTGGGAAATAAGCCACAATTAAATTGAAAAAATAATTTTATTAACGTTTCGACGTCCAAATCGGACGCCGTTGTCAAAACACAAAATATTACTAAATTAAACAAAAGTGTTGTTGCTTAGTAAAAAAATTTTATTTATAAAAAAATCATTTATTTAATTTGACACATTTATATCGGCAATTTAGACATATTATACATTTTATAGTAGAAGACTTTAAAATTATATTGCCAATATTTATGAGTTGCGTTCCTGGGACGACTTTACTGAAAGATAGTTCATTCGATTACATGAAATCAACCCCAATTTAAGAATATCCGTCATAAAAAAAATCATGGCATTTGATCTGTCTTTAAAAAGAAAGTAAATTATTTTTCAGTAAAGTCGTCCCAGGAACGCAACTCATAAATATTGGCAATATCATTTGTATAATATTTGTCTGAATTTCCGATATAAATGAGTCAGATTAAATAAATTATTAGAAGAATTTTTTACTGAGTAAAAATATTTTCGTTTGATTTATTAATATTTTGTATTTTGACAACGGCATCCGATTTGGACGTCGAAACGTTAATAAAATTATTTTTTCAATTTAATTGTGTGCCACAAGGAAATAGCTTCAGAACAACATTTGCTTAATTTTTTTAAAAACCAAATAATGCTTCGTGTCTGCATGCGCTCCCCAATAGATTCTTACATTTTATACATATATGTATATAATAAGCGAGTCTTCTACAGCTGTCGCCGTTTCTCGCATCCTATTAATTTCCAGCGTTTCCTGCGGAAGCAATCTTCAGTTTTTAGGTTTCTGGCGGTCATTGCATCTTCGACATCTTCTCTCCAGGATCGTCTTGGTCTACCTCGTTTTCTTCTAGTGGGTGGAGTCCATTTTTCTATTTTTTTCGGCCATCTATTTTCGGGCATTCTCTGAAGGTGTCCATACCAGTTAAGTCTTTTGGCTTCGATTGTGTCTATTATATCTAGATCAATTTCCATTTGTCTCCTAATATCTTCGTTTCTCGCCCTATCAAGTCTAGTGAATCGGCAACATCGTCTCCAATAGTTCATTTCCATGGTCTTAATTTTTGACTTGTTTCTTTGGCTGATTTCTCAGAGTTCAGCGCCGTACAACCCAATACTTTCTATTATTGTTTTATACATTCTTCTTTTATTTTCTTTTGTTATTTTATTACTCCACAATAGTCCGTGTAGCTGTCTGGTGGCTAATCTTGCTTGGCCAATCCTGGAATGTGTTTCATTGTTACTCCCTGCTTTTGAAGTTATTTGGACTCCTTAAGTATTTGAAGACTTCTGTTGGGTTTATAGTTCCCATTTCAATTTGTAGGCGTTCTGGTGTTTCTCCTACAACTAAGTACTCGGTTTTTTGTATATTAATTGTAAGGCCCCACTTAGTGAACTCCTCTTCCAGTTTTCTGAGCATATAGTCTATATCACTCTCGTCTTCAGCTTGAATGGCTTAGTCGTCAGCGAAGTGTATTGTGTACGGTGTACAATCTATCGTCATCGATTGCAGCACTTTCTTCTCCTCAGTGAGAGTGCCTCATTTAAATATATTTTAAGAGTGTAGGTGCTATGCAGCAGACTTGCTTTAGGCCCTTACTAATAGGAATTTCTCTCGTTAATTTGTTTCCAGTTTTAATGTTTACCGTCATATTTTTGTAAAGCTGTTGTACTGCTTGTATATTTTTTTGCTTATTCCTTGTTTTTCCATTGCTATCCAGAGCATTGAAAGTGGTACACTATCGTATGCCTTTGTCAGATCAATAAAAACTATATGGGTGGAAAGGTTGTGGGCTAATCTTTTCTCAATAACCTGCTTTAGAGAAAATATGCTGCCCATACAGGATCTGCCTGCATGAAAGCCATTTTGTTCTTCTACATCTGTCATCTCTTTTTCAATTTTATTTTTTATTATTTTTCCATAGATTCTGGAAGAGTGAGTTTATGGCACTAAGCCCCCAAGTAGTTTGAACAATTTTTTCTATCTCCTTTTTTTGCATTCTTACATTTTTAATATGCTAGTCGTGTCCGCTATCAATAACAATTGATCAATTAGATTTTTGACATCTAATCTATATTTGTTTGGTTTATATGGGAAATATGTACTACTGTTTTTTTAATAATCATTTTTTATGTTGAAATTTCAATGAATCTCGTTCCATTATCATATGTCATATTATTATCATACAGACTTTCTTTTCCTATTGTTGCCTGGTACTGAATTTCTTTCCCTACTTTTGCGTTAGCATTGATTATTTTCATATCACGTTTTGACGTAAAATCGATGAGTGCCTAAAGCTCTGAATAGAATAAGTCTTTTTCTGCCTCCTCTGTGGGAGTATATCTGTTGACTAATGTTATATTAAAGGAAGTGTGTACCTTTTATTCTTAACGCACACATTCTTTCGTATTTTTGAGATGAATCACATCACCATATTTTTGTACTTTTTATTACCTGTCTTCCTTTCTGTAGAAGTAAATTGTGCCTTTCTGTGTTTTCAGTTTTCCTAAACCTGTCCATATTACTTTTATTTAATTAATATTATATATTAATTAGATTTAAGATATAGTTTAATTATATTTTCCAAGAAAGATCTAGAATTTTTAATAAAAACCTTAACTTGGTATTCTATTTATTTGGAATTGAGCCACAATTGTTGGTGTAATGAAAATTACATTTCCTAATTAACTACTGGACATTTCTATTTCCATTCCGGAAATCGTTCTTAATATTAAAAAGAAGTTAAGTTTGAAAATTTTGGAAACTTCAGTAACCAGATCTTTTTAGATTATGTGTACTTGTACTTTTCAAACAAATAAAATTATGGTCTCGATCTTATCTTGATCTCATCTAGATCTTACCATAATTTCATTTGTTTGAAAAGTACAAGTACACATAGCCTAAAAAGATCAGGCTATGAAAGTACCCCTCACAAACCTTATGGAAATTAGGACCCAGTGGATTTCGTTCATACTTTTCGTTCATCCTGATAAAAAGTTCTCAGGGGCACAACTCAATCGTATGAAGGATTTTCAAGATATAGAGGCACAAACTCGGAAAATTATAAGATTTACTGGGTATTCCAATTCCCTGATTTACTGGTTATCTGGCAACATGTAGAAGTTTGGATCAAGGAAAAGTACTAGTAGTCTAGGATTTTTTCCTGGCTATCCAATGGCGACCTTTACTTTGACCTTGACCTTCAACGGACGTCATCTTCTAGAGTTTCGAGGGTTGTCGGCATTAAATTGATATAAACAGATTACTCATGGGTTTCTTGGACCGCTAAACACGAATATGCCATCAGAATTGACCTCCGGAGGACGTGGTGTCCAGGGTCACTGCAAGGGACGTCATCTTCTAGAGTTTCGATGGTTTTCGGCATTTAATTGATGCAAATGAATTACTGGAGGATTTTTTGAGGTCGATAAACACGAATATGTCACAAGAACTGACTCCCGGAGCACCTGGTTTCCAAGGTCAATGAAAGGCGCTCCTGGAGTTTCGAGGGTCTTTGGTACTACATTAGTTCAAACGGGTTAGAAATAGGTTTTTGGAGTTGCTGAACACGAATACGTGATCAGCACAGACTCAGGAGCACCTGGTGCCTAAGACAGATTATCTTCTAGAGTTAAAAACCTAAGAGTAATATATTTGATTCCTTCATTTGATTCCTCCGAAACTCCACAAGATAACCTGTCTTAAATACCAGGTGCTCTTGAGTCTGTGCTGATCACGTATTCGTGTTCAGCAACCCCAAAAACCTATTTCTAATCCGTTTGAACTAATGCAGTACCAAAGACCCTCGAAACTCCAGGAGCGCCTTTCATTGACCTCGGAAACCAGGTGCTCCGGGAGTCAGTTCTGGTGAGAGGCGTAGCTACCGCCGTATCAGCCGTATCAATTATACGGGGCCCCCGACATTCAGGGGCCCCAGTGCAGTATGTAGAAACAAAATTCCTTAAAAAAAATTGAACAAAATATTCTACAATGATTTCACTATTAAAACGCTTTGAAACAGTGTATATTGTTTGGATATTGACATTTTCGTGTACTGGATTCTTTATCTATATATAAATTATATTTTTTATCTATTTTCTATTCTCTACCGCTCTCCGCTATTCCATCAACAGAGCTTTTTTGTTTTCAAGCTACCTTTTATTGTCCATTCACCGTTGCGTTGGCTGTGTGTCAGACATTGTATAATAAATAATGCCAAATTGCAATTTTTGTGTATTGTTTGGGTATATTTTCGTGTAATCTGTTCTTTATCTATCAATTGTATTTATGTACCTACATCTATTTGCCGGCCGCTCGCCGTTAAAACAGAGCTTCTTTGTTTAAGCTAATTTTCAATGTACATTTACCCTTAGCTTGAAAAAACTGAATCTGTTTTCAAACAATGAGTCTCAACAATTCAAATCTATTTTTCAATTTTGATTTATTAGAGTTTATTAGGTAGTTTTATTATTATGATCTACATATATTTGGGTGATATACGCAGAACTTATTAGTTCCTAAAGTTGTACATACTATGTTATTTGCACTTTATTTAAATTTTGCCATAGATTGTTTTGTTTTATTGCATTATCTTTTATTTTGTAATAATATATATATATATACAATAGCACTAAAGGCCTATGGCCTTTAGACCCATGGCCTGAAAAGTTTGGTCTTTCTTCATTTTCACTTTTATTTATGTACTGAGATCTTCTGTGGCTTGATATGTGATTTTCCTCTATTCCTTCCTGTTTTCTGGAATTCATTTAGTTATTTCCATTTTTCATTCTTTCCATATATTTTTCGACCTCTTGCTTCCATCTATTTTTCGGCCTTCCTTTGCTCTTTTTTGAAGCTATAGTGTAGTTTAGTACCTACCCTTTTTGGAGTCCATGTGTTCAGCATCCTTCCTAAGTGACCTCGCCATCTAAGTCTCTGTGCCTTTATCACTCCTATTATATTAGGTTGATTGTATGATTCCTTGAACTCATTATTTGATCTTTTTATCCATAAACCGTCCCTTATTATGCCTCCAATATCTTCCTCAGGGTTTTCCTTTTCCAGATCTCCAATAAATTTTGTTCATTTTTTGTCATTGCCCATGTCTCACTGCAGTATGTTACTCTTGGCTATATAGTTGTTTTGTATAACTGTATTTTTGCCTTTCTTGATAAAAACTTTTTTTTAACATTTCATTATGCGCATGTACACTTCTACTGCCTGCCATTATTCTACCTTGTATTTCTTCTTTAATGTTTGGCTTACGTGATATTGTTGCTCCTAGGTATGTAAATCTTTCTACCATTTCGAATTCGTATGTTGTTCCTTAGTTCTAGTTTAAACATTTGTCCGTTCCTTAAATGACCATCTGTCATTTAGTCCATTTTTTTCGCTACCTTTACTATTTTCCGTACTATCTCTTGTAGTTTTTTCCCCTTGCCTGCAACACCACATCATCCGCAAATGCCAAAACTCGGTGGCTATTTTGATATAGGAGTCCTCTATTGATTTTTTGATTTTTGTTTTTCGCATTATTTTTTCTATTAGTCATAAGTTGAAGGGTAATGATGACAAAGGATCGCCCTGCCTTAATCTTTGTAATAATATTGATGATTTATGTAATTTCAGTAAACTGTATTTTATTATTGTTTTTTCCGACTCCTTGTAAGCTTTGTCCCTAAAATTATAAAATTTTCAGTGACAATAAAGCATATTTCTATTCTATTCAGTCGTGGAAAAGGGCCCCGCGACAAACTTTGATATGGGGCCCCCGTGGGGCTAGCTACGCCACTGGTTTTGGTTGCATATTCGTGTTTATCTTCCTCAAAAAATCCTCCAGTAATTCATTTGCATCAATTAAATGCCGAAAACCATCGAAACTCTAGAAGATGACGTCTCTTGCAGAGGCCCTAGACACCACGTCCTCCGGAGGTCAATTCTTATGGCATATTCGTGTTTAGCGATCCCAAAAATCCATGAGTAATCTGTTAATATTAATTTAATGCCGAAAACCCTCGAAACTCTAGAAGATGACGTCCGTTGAAGGTCAAGGTCAAAGTAAAGGTCGCCATTGGATAGCCAGGAAAAAATCCTAGACTACTAGTACTTTTCCTTGATCCAAACTTCTACATGTTGCCAGATAACCAGTAACTCAGGGAATTGGAATACCCAGTAAATCTTATAATTTTCCGAGTTTGTGCCTCTATATCTTGAAAATCCTTCATACGATTGAGTTGTGCCCATGAGAACTTTTTATCAGGATGCTTCAAAGAGTATTTTCTCAAAATATGAACGAAATCCACGGGACCTAATTTCCATAAGGTTTGTGCGGGGTTCTTTCCCAGAATTTTCAAACTTAATTTCTTTTTAATGTTGATAACGATTTCAGGAGCGGAAACCTCCAGTAATTAATTAAGAAATGTATATAAACTAGTAGAATTACTAAATTAAACATGCCACAAGATAACAGTTTTAGAACGTTGGTAAGAAACTTAACGTTTTATACGAGTTGTCTAACAATTCTTTACTAAGTTCAGTTCAATAATGCTGAATACGAAAACAAATAGAGCGGGACATAGCGAATAATGAGAAATTATCGATTCACCTCCTGGAGAAGGTTTATACAGTTGGAAGGCCGATACAAAGCCTTTTATTCTCTAAATTAGGATTAAAATCTAAACAAAGTGGAGAGAGATCAATAGTTGGAGACCTATTTTGTGACATTAATTAAATTTCAGATGATTGAATCGCTTAAGAATTGTTGTATTAGTCATTAACCTGTAGGAATAGAGTTAAATGAGAAGTTTCAAAATTATTCCTATTATCTTCTCGGACGAAACATGCAAAGCATGTTGTTTTTTGTCTTTAACTTTTGAAATAATTGTCTTTTTACTTAAACGTTATAACTGGATAGCTAAATTAATTTAGTTCTACCAACGAATATATAGTTGGTACGGTATAAATACCGTTGCACGTCATTATCTAGGTCACAGATCTAACTTGACAGTGTTGCCAAATTACAAATAAAATTCCTGAATTCATTTTAAATTAAATATATCACATAATTATTGCAGTGTGCATCAAAACATATTCAATGCAAATAACTTAAAACAATAAACTATAAAACAATATATAAAATGTTCAATAAATATAGTAAATAATAAAAACACATCTGAAGTGTCAACACCGCAACTGTCAAATAAGTGTTACCGATTTATGTCAAAATGTACCTTCGTTTGACCACAGTTAAAGTGTGATCCGGAAAAATATGCTTTATAAATAGGCTTTACAATCAATTTATACAAATTAAATGAAACAAGTTTATGGTATATTCCTTTAAGTTTACAATAATAGAAATCTTCAAATATTATTTCTACGCTTAGGTATATAACAAAATAACGTGTGACCCAAAATCATTGTCACCATAGGTGGCTCTGAACGACAGAGATAGCATGCAGTGCATGTCTATTCTTAATTCAGATATACTTTCCAGTTTACGTCAACTTTGCAGTGTACGTCAACTTAACAAGAAAAGTTAGGTTACGTAGAAATGTTTGTGGTGGACATATACTACAACATCTTGTTTGATTTTATTTATTATTGTTACTTAAAATTTTGTTAATTCTTTTTATTTTTGATTAAAGTTCTGTGTTAAAGGTTTGACTGATTTTTTATGTTTTATAATGTTAATCAAAATTAATTGATAAACCAATGATATAAATTCAGATTAAAACAAGACATACGTAATTTTTTGCACGGCTAGCTTTGATCCCAATAATTGTGGATCGCTCGTTATGTCTAGTGTCTGTAATTTCAGTGTATAGTATTTTTACTACAAAAGCGATATTACGTAGGTCAAAATTTTTGACGTAAGAGAACTGTCAAAACATTAGAATGTGACTTTTCCTTATTTCCATGTTTATAATGAACATGGCAATAATGAAAAGTCACATTCTAGTGTTTTGACAGTTCTCTTACGTCAAAAATTTTGACCTACGTAATATCGCTTTTGTAGTAAAAATACTATACTTTACTAAACGATTCTAAAAAGGAACAGACCTACGACTTAACTATTTTGTGTTGGTACCATGTGACGTCACTTGCTATGACGCGTATGACATACAAAGGTATTTATATTGTACGAACCGTATTAACATATTGTCAAATATATTTAAGATTATAAACTTTTAAAACAGTTCAAAAAATATTTGTATCCTTAGATGCTCTCTTAAAATTATTTTAAACATCTACTTTAAATACAGAAACTTTATTGTATATGGATCATCATCATCATCAACCTGTATGCGTCCACTGCTGGATATAGGTCTCCCTCAACCCTTCTCATCCGTCTGTCTTGTGCGGCTTGCATTCAGCTACTGCTATGCTAATATGCTTCAGGTCGTCAGTCCATTTGGTTGGTGGGCGTTGTTCGTTTCGTAGTGCTTTTTGTCTTGGCTTTTTGCTACCACTCGACAATACGTTCTGTCCATGGGCTGTCTGATAATATGGCAACGTGTCTTGCTCAATTCCATTTTAGCGACCCGATCCTTTGGATAGCGTCTGTTGTTTTTGTATTTCTTTGGGATTCGGTCTCTCAGAGAGACACCCTACATCTTGTTCACTGCTTTTGTGTGTTATGTGAGTATAAGTAACACACATTGACCAAAGGTTTTCCATTTGAGACATAGTTGAATTTACCACATGCTGCCCAGGTTACTCCCATGCGACGTGGAAGTTCACATGTCTGATTATTTATTATCTCTGCCCTATATATTTATTCATTGAGATTTATTTTATGGACATTCTCGAAAAAAACACCTTGCGCTAATACAACAATTATTTAAAAAAAATTATTAAGCTATAGAATTTTGAAAAAAAGTCGCTTTTTTATATCTTCAACATCTTCATCTTGCGATTTCTCCACTATAACTGTAGGTAGTATGTACATGTAAAATAAGTGTAAAGATATTTGAATATTGAATATTTAGTTGTAAATATTATTACAAAGTAGTATGTACTCGAACCACTATTTCTTTAGCAATATTGCTAAGAATGACGTTCCATCAAAAGTTGATTAGAATTTTATCAGTAGAATCCAGGTTTTAAAATTAATTGGTATAAACAAAAATATCATGTGACTTATCGGCAACATAGGGATGTCAAAAATTACTATTTATATGTTGAAAAAACCTAAAAATTTTCCATAAATTTAATTTATTTTTCTTACGTTATTTTTTTTTTTTCATGGAAGCCTGCTTTTGTGAACTGGTCGTATTGCAGCTATTAGGCTAATTGTACATCTTCTATTTATTCCTGATATCTATTCGAGGATTTTATAATTCTATAGCCGTTTGTACTGTCTAGTTCTAGTGGATTAGCACCATACGTTTTGTGGAGTCACTTGGTAGCCTATAAAAAGTGTTTTCTGCCCGCGATCTGTTTCAGGTTCTCTGCTACAGAGTCTGCAACTTATGTTTTCATAAACAGTTTCATTGTACGCAAGTGTCTCTCCTTAATTCTGAGCGGATGCTTTCGTATTTTCGCTGTACTTTAACTCTTTTATATAGTTGGCTCGTGTAACTTTTTTAAAAGTGAGGTCATGCTTCTGTAACGATAACTTGAAACTTCAACTTAGGAAACGCATGAATAACCGTTACATATGGGCAGTTGTCTTATCTTGTCAGGGGAAGCAAGGACCTTGAAAATATCTACTATTAAATGCTTAGAAGCTTTTGAAATGTGGTTCTATAAGGTTTGTTCCAACTGCCCCTTTTGTACGGTTTTAAAACGATCACGAAACTGTGTGGCATTGATTTTATGCGCATGCTTTGACTTAGCATCGTTCGCTAACGGTACGGAGGCTGTGGCGAAGATGGGACGTGTTGGAACGGATTTTGACACTATCCTAAGTACTGGTTATTTGCTTGAAGGTTTGAATTCTGGCAATTTGTTTAAAATAGGCCAAAAAATAAATAAAGAACAACAATTGGTTTCTTGTCATTTGTTTGTTTGCCACTTTGTTTCCTCTTTCTGTATTTTAATCAGAAATAGTGATTTATTTTTCTTAATTAATTTGAAAAATGTATGTTAGTTACCTAGTTGAAACATTGTGCATGAGAATACGTCATACCTATTTATATTTATGAGAATACGTAATTGTTTATCTATCCATGCCAGAACCATCAACCATCTTCACAAAGCACAAACAGTTCGATTATAAATGGAATGAAAACGATACCAAATTATTCTTAGATTTATATGTGTATATCAAATATAAATAATGCAAACTTGGTACTTTAAAAATCAAAAATACCAAAGTACTGAGGCTAAAAATACCCCAATATTTAAATGATAATAAAACAGAACAAGGAAATTCCATGTATACATATAAACACCAAATACACCTGTCAAATTAGAATTATAATTATAGAATATTATAAAGAACGATGGACCAAGAATGAGAAATTCTTAAAAAACAAACAACAAATTAAAAGAAGAATCAATTAAATTAAAGCAAAAATAATCTAATAATTGAAAAAAAAGTTAATAATTTAATAATAATAAAATGTTAACAATAAATAATATAAAAGTGCAGCTGAAAGCACATAACTTTACTTTGAATGCTTTGAAATAAAAATAAAACGACCACCTGAACCGGAACTAAAATGAGAATTTTTGGAGGTACTGCATAATGCGCAGGTCAGTCCAAACGGTAATAGCTTTTGACCAGGTACTGAAATAACGATTCAGAAACCGTACGTCGAACGATCTCAAGTTGAGTTGAAACGACAAAGGGACGGTACAATGAACGGTCCATTTTAAGTTGGAACGCATTTTATCTATTGCGCAGAAGCGTTACCGTACATTGTACGGTTCTCGACGAGTTGGAACAAACCTATTGATGGAGACTAAAAATACCGTAGACGGGTAAGTAAATAAAAGCAAGCAGTTCTCAACAGTTTCTCAAGCTACTCGTCAGCTGAGAGTAGAGGTCAGCAGAGGTCACTCTTCTGTAACGATTGAAGCTGAAACTTCAACTTCGGAAACCTATGATTAACCGTTACATAATAATATGGTCAGTTGTCTTATGTAGTGTCGAAGCAAGGACCGTGAAAATAGCTACTATTAACTGCTTAGAGGCTTTTGAAATGTAGTTCTATAGATTAAAACTAAAAATACCGTAGACGGCTAAGCAGATAAAAGTTCTCGACAGTTTCTCAAGCTACTTGTCAGCTGATTGATAGCATCAAATCCAGAAAAGTAGCGTATCTTGGGCAGGTAATGTAGGGGAAACAGTATAATATTCTACGACTAAGTGAACACCTAACACAGAAAAAACAAAAATAATGACTCAGACGAGAAGAAATATAGCCCCACAAAACATTATACATGAAGGAAAGTTTATACATGAACGGTTGGTTGGAAAGTTTACATACCTGGGCAAACAGAGCTTATTTTGCCCTCTCCCATATATTTCGTTCTAAAAGTGTCCACCGAAGTACAAAGATGAGAATCTATAAAACCTTAATTCGACCAATAACATGCTATGGCAGTGAAGCCTGGGTCCTGAAAGAAACATCCAAAAACAAACTCGACACATTCGAAAGGAAAGTACTGAGGAGAATACTAGGACCTCTGAGGAAAAACTGAATCTTCAAAAGTCGATACAACAACGAGCTTTATCAACTCTATAAGGAAACACCCCTGTCAGACTTCATTAGAATACAAAGATTGCAGTGGGCCGGACATGTGATAAGAATGGGAGAGGATAGGCTACCAAAAAGAGCACTGAATGCTAGAATGCAGGAAAAGAGACCGGTTGGAAAGCCAAGAAAGCGCTGGGAAGACACAGTAAACAGCGACGCACAAGCCCTTTTAGGAGTCCGTGTATGGCGAAGAGCAGCCACAGACAAGCAAGGGTGGAGGCAAAAAATAAAGGAGGCCAAGGCTCAATTTGAGCTGTAGTGCCGTAGAAGAAGAAGAAGAAGTGAACACCTACATTGGATCCGTATTTCTTCGATCCGATCAAGGTATTAAAGCGTAGTGCCTACACTGCAGTGTAGAAAAATTGGTAGTAGTCTAAGAGCTAGTGAACCCTCCGACTAACGGTCATCCTGTAAGGCTAGAAATTTTTCTAGTGATAATTCGTAGCACACCAAGGCTAAAAACCATGACCTGGCAGGCCTCAGCGGTGCACGTGTATCTACCAGGTGAATCGAATAGTGCAAATTTAGGGGGTAAAATAAACTTTCTCCTGTAAGGTTTAAATTTAAGTATGTGTTTGAGTTAGTCATTTAGAAGAAATGTGTACAATGACAGACGATTCTGAAGAGTATAAGACCTTGCCAGGAGAGGGGAAAGATTAGGGGTTTTTTCTAAAATTATTCTTTTTGCATCGAACAAATTTTTTTTAGGTTTTTTGAATCATTCCAAACAGAAAACGTCTTTAGTGATTTTTCTCTTAAGTTAATAGTTTTTGTTATATAAGCGATTGAAAATTTTGAAAATTGCGAAATCGGCCATTTTTAACCCTAAATCGGACATTTATCTAAAAATTTCAATGTTGCAAAGGTACGTAGATATTCTTTAAACATTGATTGATGAAATCCCGAAGAGTTTTTTGCAATAAAATATCGAAAACCTCTTTGTTTTTTTAATTGCTAATCAAGCGGGCGCGACACTGTAGTATAAGTGAGGACGTTTGAGTTTGCATAAATTCATTATCTCGAGAATGGGCAAATTTCAAGAGAATTCCTCAGACAGGTCGATTTTTATTTTTGAATTAGGACTTTTTGGCATATATATAATACTAGTGACGTCATCCATCTGGGTGTGATGACGTAATCGATGATTTTTTTAAATAAGAGTAGGGGTTGTGTGACAGCTCATTTGAAAGGTTATTTAATTCTCTATTCAGTAATATAAACATTAACATAATTATTTATACAGGGTGTACAAAAAAAAATTTCTTCTATTTGTCAAATTTAATCAAAGTTAATTTAATAAAAAAAATTTTTTGTGCACCCTGTATAAATAATTATGTTAATGTTTATACTAGTGAATAGAGAATTAAATAACCTTTCAAATGAGCTATCACACAACCCCTACTCTCATTTACAAAAAATCATCGATTACGTCATCACGCTCAGATGGATGACGTCACTAGTATTATATATATACCAAAAAGTCCTAATTCAAAAATAAAAATCGACCTGTCTGAGGATTTCTCTTGAAATTTGCCCATTCTCGAGATAATAAATTTATGCCAACTCAAACGTCCTCACTTATAATACAGTGTCGCGCCCGCTTGATTAGCAATTAAAAAACAAAGGCGTTTCCGATATTGTATTGCAAAAAACTCTTTGGGATTTTATCAATAAATGTTTAAATAATATCTACCTACCTTGGCAACTTTGAAATTTTTAGATAAATGTCCGATTTAGGGTTAAAAATGGCCGATTTCGCAATTTTCAAAATTTTCAATCGCTTATATAACAAAAACTATTAACTTAAGAGAAAAAGCACTAAAGACCTTTTCTGTTTGTAATGATTCAAAAAACCTAAAAAAATTGTTCGATGCAAAAATAATAATTTTAGGAAAAACCACTAATCTTTTCCCTCGCCTGGCAAGGTCTTATGCTCTTCAGAATCACCTGTCATTGTACACATTTCTTCTAAATGACTAACTCAAACACATACTTAAATTTAAACCTTACAGGAGAAAGTTTATTTTACCCCCTAAATTTGCACTTTTCGATTCACCTGGTAGATACACGTGCACCGCTGATGCCTGCCAGGTCATGGTTTTTAGCCTTGGTGTACTATGAATTATCACTAGAAAAATTTCTAGTCTTACAGGGCGACCGTTAGTCGGAGGGTTCACTAGCTCTTAGACTATAGAAAACAACCAAACAAACCACTGTTCAGAATAGCTCAAGGCAGAGGGAATCTTGCTATGTTAATCGCTAACGTTAAGGGGATAAGGCACGTTAATAATTAAGAAGAAGAAGTTGATTTTCCATCTATTGTTTTGATTTATAGGGCTTAGTATTCGTGTCAGTATCTTTCTTTCAAAGATGTCCATGCTGTTCATATCTCCATATCTCTCGTCCTCGTGATGTTACCGAGGTTTTCGATTTTGGCTGTTTTTATTGTGGATAACAACTCTTTTTCTTTTTGTATTCTTAATAATTCACCCTTAGTAACGTGGTTGGTATAAGATATCTTCAGAATTTGACGATAAAACCAGATTTCGAAAGCTCAATTTTCTTGCAGGTGACGTCTCCACGACTCAACTCCACGAGCATAGGGAAGATATAACATCGTAGTGGCCTGCTATTGATGGGTATTCTACATTTGATTTCTAATTATCATTGACGTTCGTGCGAATGTAGGTGTATGCTTTTACTCTTTATATTTATTATTTATTGATAGGATCAACATCATTATGTAGACCAGTGCAGATAGCTCTAAAATGGACCAAAAAAATAAAAAATTAATAGCAGGATGAGACCAATTCCAAATGAAAGTACACATATTAGATAACATGTGGAACATTTTTCACCAAATCTGGATGAGGGAACATGGGTTGGGGGAGCGTTTTTAGGGGTGAAAACGGTTAATTACGATTTGCGGCAAAACGGCACATCCTATCGAAAAAAGTTAAATTGCAAAGTTGTAGGCAATAAAAAGATCTACAACTTTTGTAAATAAATATTTTTCACATAACCTCAAAATATCCGAGAAAATTGGAAAATTCGATGTCTTTGATTTTTTTTTTTTTTTTTTCTCACTGAAAAAAAAAATTTTTTTACCAAATATGGTGGAAACTTACCTCTTTCTGTCCCAAACACGCTGTAATTTTTCTGTATAAAAATATTTTTTTAAACTCTTGTTTTTTATGTTTAAGGGAAAATGTAAGCCTTTTTTCAATTGAAAAATCTCCCGAAATTTTTTTAGCTTTTTTAAAGAAGTTGGCATTTTTTTTGTTTATTGAAACCTCTATTTTCTGGTGGTGTAAAAAAATATATACGTTACTGTGGAAAATTTTGTCACAAAAGGCAAAAATTGGAAATTTATTTTCAACCTCTCACCATTTTCAGATTCTCAGACGTTTGCATAGCGAGCAGGAACCAACGAACCTCTGTTAAAAATTTACTACACTAATGCCGTTGTCTGTGATTTTTAATTTTGTGAATAAATTATATTTTAAAAGTCGGCCTACTTACCTATAAACTATTTTAAACTTTTTCTCATGAACCAAATTAAAAGGCGCAACAACTTTTTTAACGAAAAAGTTTATTTAATACAAAAGAAAGTAATTATTATAATTTTAATGGCCAATTTTTCATCAATTAATTAAGTTTTTGCTTCTTTGATGGCATTTCTTCATCACATTCGGTAATGCTTACAGATTCTGCAGTTTCCTCTATGCAGCTTTCCGCAGCTATGCAACTTACATTACGTCTGAGAATCTGAAAATGGTGAGGGGTTGAAAATAAATTTTCGATTTTTGCCTTTTGTGGCAAAATTTTCCACAGTAACCTATATATTTTTTTACACCATCAAAAAATAGAGGTTTCAATAAACAAAAAAAATGCCAACTTCTTTAAAAAAAGCTAAAAAAAATTCGCGAGATTTTTCAATTGAAAAAATGCTTACATTTTCCCTTAAACATAAAAAACAAGAGTTTTAAAAAATATTTTTATACAAAAAAATTACAACGTGTTTGGGACATAAAGAGGTAATTTCTACCATATTTGGTAAAAAAAAATGGTTTTTTAGTGAGAAAAAAATAAAATCAAAAACATCGAATTTTCCAATTTTCTCGGATATTTTGAGGTTATGTGAAAAATGCTTATTTACAAAAGTTGTAGATCTTCTTATAGCCTACAACTTTGCGATTTAACTTTTTTCGATAGGATGTGCCGTCTTGCCGCAAATCGTAATTAACTGTTTTCACCCCTAAAAGCGCTCCCCCAACCCATGTTCCCCTCATCCAGATTTGGTGAAAAATGTTCCACATGTTATCTAATATGTATACTTTCATTTGGAATTGGTCTCATCCTGCTATTAATTTTTTATTGTTTTTTTGCTATTTGCACTGGTCTAATGAGTAAACATTGCGTTTATGCTTGCTCCTCAACTAAAGCTTTACAAGTCTGTATTGCTACATTGGTGTAAATTTTGTTTAATTTCACTATTTATCTATTAAAAAACGTTCCAAGGACCTTTAAAAATATATTTTAAATAACTTATAAAAATATAAATGGTAAATTTTGAACGCCCTATAAAATTGGCTGTTGAAAACATTGTCCGTATCAATATTTTTATATCAGCTTTTGACAATCTAGCAGACAGTAGGCTTGAACTATGACTGAGTATAAACGTAAAAGGGATGGATAAAAACACTAAAAATACTTTAAAAAATTAAGAATTAATCTTTTTAACACTCAAGTAGATTTTTACAACGATACGTTACAGATTTGTAAATGTGTGCCAAAAAGCTTTAAAAATTGAATTCGTTGTACTAACTATAACGTTTATGTTATTTTAGTCACCACTTCCTTATTTATATTCCTTAAACGATGATCAAATGCGTTCTTTGAAGATTTTATCCTTGTGATGAAATTAGAAAAAAAAGTGTCGTTCAGTTTTATAATGTTTGAAAATAAATTGTAAATTTTCAAAGAGCTTATTTGCATCTGCGCTTTTCCTAGGCCCTTGTAGTAGTTAAAAAAGTTTCTAATCTAGTGTCTATTAGAATCCTTTAAAATTGTTAAAGTAAGGCAGAAAAAAATAACATCCATTTTTTTCGTGATAACAACTGTAAATTTGTATTTTGTGGCGTTACTTAATACACTACTTAATATTAAAACCATTTTTAAGTGATAAATGTTATTATTTATAGTTATTAAGGTACCAAGGGTGTTATAAGGATAATAACGCTTGAGGTCAATGGTGTATAGAACGAGGGCCTTCGGCCCGAGGTATATACGTTGACCGAAAGCGTTATTATTATAATACCAGTGGTGCCTTCAACGTTTAATATCCGGCTAAATTATTCTTTATATGCAAAAAATTTGAATGAATTTTGAATTAATTAATTTTCATATAAGTACATTTACCAGAAATAGTCGTAACGTAATTTTGGTATTAACCATACTTTTACTTAGAGTTTTATTTATCAACTTGACAGTATTTAACTCGTTATTTAAATTTAATAGGCCCTAGGGCGTTATTTTTCAATAACACGCCCTTGGGCGTTATATAGTACTTAATAGACTTCGAGATAATGTCATTATTTGACAAATAATAGACCAGTCGGACATTAATATTATTAACTTAGTAAGTAAACCATATTTATCATCTTATTTACATCCATAGAAACCCCGGATTAATTTATGAAAAATATTTTTGTAACGCCTTGTATATTTTATATTAGCTGCGGACCACATTAGTATGAGTTGGTGAGTTTTTTTTAAGTTCTTGATTCTAGACAAACCAAATTGTCTCTGTTATCTCTACAGGAGTTCGTTTAAATACTACAGAAATATTTCCAGTAAATTTTTATTTTGACTGTACACACACCTAAACTTATATGGAATCACCATGTATTTAAAAGTAATATTTATTTCATTTGAAAAAACTTTTTATTATTGAGAAGAATAAAGGTTTTTATTGAAAATAATCAAATCGATAAGACAATCAGATAGTACAGCCCGGTACGGTATAGGTTATTTGCTTAAGTTGAAAATTGAACGAAAATAAGTAAACTAATGTGGGGTTTTAGAACTTACAACGGGGGTCTTGTGGAGAAAGTAATGTTCTCAGAGGGACATAGCTGTAGAGCTATGTGTAACACAGGGCGTTCTGTCCAAAACCTATGCTAGGTAACAGGCACTAGGAGAGCTTCAAAAGAAAGCAAGAGAAAGTCGCCAAAAAGTAATAACGGCTTGCCACGATCGTTTAATTGTCCAATCAGCTGGAAAACACCCAACCCAGGGGCGTCATTTGATAGGGGGCAGGGGGGGCATTTGCCCCCCCCCTGACCCTGAAAATTACTGGAATTTACAAAAAATAGATCAATTTTGTATTATGTTTGCATATAAATGTATTGTATATATAATGCTTGCCCCCCCTAGCAAAATTTCAAATGACGCTCCTGACCCAACCATTTCTCACCTGCAGCTAAAGAGGAAGCTTTTGGAAACTACAGGTGTAATGTTTTCAGTTGAAACGATAAGAAGAAGAGTTCATGCCAAGAAGTATATAGCAGGAGACAGTTACGAGTTCCCAAGTTATCCATGTAGCACAAGATTGGTCGCCTAAATTGGTGTCTTCACCACCAAAACTGGAACATTGGGAATTGACAAAATGTGCTATTTTCAGAAAAAGTCAGGATTGGTGTAAAATCAGATGACCCACAAAATCACGTACTTAGAGGTCGAAGAAGACAAGCAAGAACGAAAACTGTCAGATCTGTTCACAAATGTACAAGGGGAAATATAATGTCCTGGAGAGGAATTGTGATCCGTAAAAAAACTCCTTTAATTTTCATCCAATCAACTTTAACTGCTCACAGGTATGTTGATAACTTGTAGTTAGGCTCTGGAGAGATGCAACAGGAGAAAATTTAATGTTCATGCATGATAATGGACCTCCACATACCATTAGAGTAGGGGAGCAGGGGGCTACTTGTAACAATTTTCATAAAATCAAATGTATCTTGGCAACTATTTTCCCAATTATCAATAATTAAACACTAAACGTTAGTTTAACTCTTTCTGAACAAAATTGAACTGAAGAAAAGTTAAAAAGACTGGTATTTTTTAATCAACTAGCATTTTACTCAAAAAAGTGCATTGTTACAACTTACGCCGCGCTTGGGGCTAGTTGTAACATCTATTGAGGCAGGTTGTAACATTACAAAAATTCGAATTTTTTGGAATATTTCGAAGAAAATACCAACGTTGGTCCTGTTGAAAGATGTTGCTCGACTTAATAACGTGGCTTCCGGTGTTCTTAAATATAAATGTAGATTTCTACGCATAAAATTTTGGACCCAATCTGGACCAACCGTATAATTTTGAAACCAAGAAGAAAGAAGTTGCTTAGCACTGAGTTTCACAGCACATTGGTAAGGCAGTTTTCGCATCTTCATGGGAATTAGTCCAAAATATATTTCGGTGCACTTCAGAATTTACGAAGCCATTTTACTTTCTTCTTCGGCTGTAAAAACTATCCCTTGTTTAGTACAGCCCACTTGAAGACTCTTAATGTTTTTCTTTTTTTCTATATCGGTATCAAGATACATGACACAGTCCGTGATGTTTTACTTGCTTTCTTTATGCTACATTGATTATCTAAAATTTCCGCTGAACCTAACTGGTAGACTTTACTTTCTGGCTTTGAGTTGTCCTTGGTTATGGTATATCGGGGCAGGGTCCACTTGTAAGCTCTTCAGACACATAGACCTCCTAACTTGCCTTGAGTTGCCCTTTCTGATTTTCTTATATGTTGTCTTATTCTGGACTATTACTAAACTAAATAATACGTTTTTATATTGTAGATAATAAATTTAGTCAGATTCAGCGCAATTTGTACCATGTTACAACAAGCCCCAACGTTTTGTTACAACATGCCCCGTAGCACACTTTTGTATATTTATTAAAATAACTTTAAAAATATCTTGCTAATCGTAAAATCGTTAATCAACATCAAAGTATAACTAAATTTAGAAAAGAAATGAACACCGAAAGTTTCATTTCCGTTTAAAACAATAGCGATAACCAAAATTTTATGAGAGTAAATTTTAAATTACCTCATCCAAATGAAGCACGTGCACAAAACTACTATTTGCAACTATCGGAGGATGACTGGCTAGACGGTGTCATTTGCTGGACGATAAGAGAATAAGATTGAGTCAGCTAAATTAGTTAAAAACGGTTAAATAACCTATGAAAAAGCTGTGTTACTACTTATCCCTGTTACAACAAGCCCCTTGTTCCCCTACTAGAGACATCATTGAAGCAGAAGGTATCCCTTGTTTGGAGTGGACTGCTTGCTCACCCGAGCTTAAACCTATAGAGTATTTGTGGGATATGTTTAAAAGAAAAAAATAGGGCTCGCCGGAATAATCCACAAAACACCGCACGGCTAGGACAAGCTGCTTTTGAAGAATGGAGCAACCTACCACAACAAAATGTTGATAATTTGAATAGGAGCGTGCCCACGCAAACTGAAGCTTGCATAGGACTAGAGGTGATAACACTGACTACCAAAAAAAATAAAATAAATAAAAACAATTTAAACATTATTAGTTTTACATTGAAATATTTTATTCTATTGACTTTAAAACAACTAGTTTTATTTTTTTGTTAAATACTTTATTGTTTTATTTAATTGTTACGTATTTGTTATTAAATTGCTTTAAAATAACTTTGTTTGACTCCGTGTGTTCGTTTTTTTTTTAATTCGCACGAAATAATAAGAAATATCAGATGATTCCATATAACAAACTAAGTTATCAATCGAAGCAGCGCAGAAAACGACAATAAATATCGCCTCCGTACCACCGGATTGACAACAGGTGGAATACTTTCTTTGGTTACACCTCCTGAGACTTTTACAATTTATAAGTCATACAGGTGCCGAGAAAATTAAGATGAGAGAATTTTAAATAATTCACAACTCATCTACTCAGCATGGTAAAGCTCCAACAAGAAAGATTCCTTAATACTCAAAAGAATAAATGAATTAAAAATGTATAAACATTCTCAATTTCTTTGCAAAACGAAAATGCAGCAGCTGCATAATACTCTGGTTAAAGCGGAGAGTGCAGGAAGAGTCTATACCGGTTTCGGAGATCTTTTTCCCCTCATCAGTAAACCCATATCCTCTTCTCTCCGCTTTAACCATTTACCATAGCTTAGGGCCTTCCCGAATTGCAAAGAAAGAAGAGGATATGGGCATTTTCGTTTTGCAAAGAAATTGAGAATGTTTATACATTTTTAATTCATTTACTCTTTTGAGTATTAAGGAATCTTTCTTGTTGGAGCTTTACCATGCTGAGTAGATGAGTTGTGAATTATTTAAAATTCTCTCATCTTAATTTTCTCGGCACCTATATGACTTATAAATTGTAAAAGTCTCAGGAGGTGTAACCAAAGAAAGTATTCCACCTGTTGTCAATCTGGTGGTACGGAGGCGATAGTTATTGTCGTTTTCTGCGCTGCTTCGATTGATAACTTAGTTTGTTTTCCGGTAGATGGCCCTAGTTCATCCGCGACATTTCTTTCTTTGCAATTCGGGAAGGCCCTAAGCTATGGTAAATGGTTAAAGCGGAGAGAAGAGGATATGGGTTTACTGATGAGGGGAAAAAGATCTCCGAAACCGGTATAGACTCTTCCTGCACTCTCCGCTTTAACCAGAGTATTATGCAGCTGCTGCATTTTCGTTTTGCAAAGAAATTGAGAATGTTTATACATTTTTGATTCCATATAAGTTTGGGTGTGTGTATATTAATAACAGGTAAAACTGGAGTATAACTCGCAAATTAATGATATTACTATTACAGTAGAACGTCAATAATCCGGATTAATTGGGACCGGACCCCATCCGGATTATCGAATTATCCGGATTATCGGAATTACCTCAAAAAAGGCCAGTATACACATTAAAGTACAACAAACGTTTTAAAATTTTATGTTTTCTCTTGTACAGTAAAGTTTCTAGAGGTGAAATTAATCAAAACTTTTTTTTATGTTTAAACACTGTATTGTAAAATTAATTTATAATAGCACCATGTGTATAGTAAAAATATTCAGACACTATTTGGGCTTTTAAAAAAATGTGTAAAATATTTTGAACTGCGATAGAGGTTCGTTTTTCGCAGGGAAGTTTTTAATTTATTTTAAAAGAATCACATATTTTTGCTAGATACAAATCCGGATTATTGACGGTCCGGATTTTTGACGTCCGGATTATCGACGTTCTACTGTACCATAAAAATTTTTTGTTTATTTTCTTGTTCTTCAAAGTTGTTTCTTCCAAATTTCTTCCAAATTATGCTCATGAATTATTGCAATAAAATATACACATTGTTTAGTTATGTAATATTTATATGTATACTAAAAATATCAGTCGCACAATTTGTTTAGAATAAAAACAACAAAAAAGCGATGATTTCAAAACTTTGGTTGTTCACGAAACTCGTTTATTCAATCAACGCAAAACTACACTGAATATTCTAAATTTTAAAACATTGCTCAAAAGAGCGACACTTGCAGTGATGTTTCCAGTGCCGGATCTAGACATTTGTCTCGGGAGGGGAAATTTTTCTTTAGGGGGAACTTGAAACGAAACACCAACCAAAAGACATAAAAAAGATAAACCCAAACCAGCAAGAGACAAATAATAATTTATAGGTAAGCATTAAGTTCCCTTTTTTTCCTAACTAGCGTGTTTATTGGGTTGAATTTGTCTGTCTGTGGTTTAATTTTCATTTTTTCTTTAATTTGGAAACTTGTTAGGGGGGAAATTTCCCCATTTTCCCTCCCCGTAGATCCGCCACTGGATGTTTCAAAACTTTATAAACCTTCGAAATACGCATGCTCGAAAAAGAATGAATCCTCAAAACATTAACTATTTTGTGTGTGTGTGTTTATGTTTTATTGGCACTGGTTTAAGCAACCAACTGGCCAGTCAATGTGTTTTGAATTCTCTCTTTTACAAAATATATGCTTAGTATCTAAATTTAAAACTATTAGTACTACTGTTTTTTTTTACTCTGTTTTTTTTTATTATATTTTTTAACATTTTTTTTTATTACATTTTTTATTTATTTTTTTTTTTTTTATTTTTTTTTTGTATATTTTTTTTTTGTATATTTTTTTTTGTATATTTTTTTATCGCGCTAAGACCTAAACCCGATTCAACCTCGCGGAGGTTTAGATCTTAGTATCTTTTTATGTTATTTAATTATTTTTTTTTTATTTTTTTTTCTTTTTTTCTCAGAGCTTTAATTTTAAACAATTAACATGGTTGTACAAAATTTTATAAACATCTAGATTGTTTGATTGTAAAAGGTATATAAGATTAAAAGGAAATTGTACATTAACTTGAACTAGATTGGCAAAAAAGTTTGATATTTCAATAAAATGTAAAGGACATTCTAATAGCATATGTTGTAGATCAGCTAGCTCTCCACATAAACATTCATCATTATCTACAAGTCCTATTTCTCTTTTGTAGACTGGAGTCAGACAGTGATTACTTCTTATTCGACAAATAGTTTTGATAAAGCCTTTGTTGGAAACTTGATTAAACCATGTCTTGATGGGAAGTGTAGGCTGGATTTTTTTGTAATAATTTCCTTTGTCTGAATTATTGTATTGTTCCTGCCATTTCGTCCGTTTGATAGATCTCATAATAGAAATTATGTCTCCCATAGGAAGTTGATAAGTATGCAGAGTGGATTCCTTCGTTGTTGCTTTTTTAGCCAGATCATCTACTATTTCGTTGTTTTTTATACCAATGTGTGCTTTTATCCAACACAATATTATATTTTTGCCCGATTTCAAAGCTTCACTGTTCATTGCTATGATGTCACTGATGATATAATTTTCTGCAAAATTATGTACATTATATTTCAATGTCTTTACAATGCTTTGGCAGTCTGTAAATATAACATAATTGAGTTCTTTTTGATTAATACATATTTTGTATGCTTCTTTGATTGCAATGAGTTCAGCTGTGAAAATTGTCATTTTATCAGGTAATCTGTTGTTTATTTTTATACTTTTTTGTGGGTAATATATAGCATATCCAACTTTTCCTTCCATTTTTGAACCATCCGTATATAATTTCTGATAACTCCCCCAGTTCTTTTGTACACACTGAAGGTGGTCTATTTTAGTAAGGAAGTCTGTCGCACGAATATTACTTAAATGACAGTTAACTGGAGATAAATAATCTTCATAATTTAGCTTTCGAGACGAGCTTTGTTCAATTTGGTGTATGTCGCCAATGGAATTAGAAACGTTGAGGAAGCTTTCCACAACTAAAAGCAGTTTCTTTTTTTCCCAGTAATAATGAGTTAGGTATGAGGTGGTTAAATGAACAATTTTATTTAATAGCAGTTTATCGTTAACCGCTGTTTTAACTATAAATTTCTCACTTAGGTATTCCCTGCGTAATGAAAGTGGAGGTTCATTAAGCTCACATTCCATGACCAATATAGGTGTGCTACGAAGATAACCAGTGCATAACCTAAGTGCCTTATTTTTGATCCTCTCGATTTTTTGGAGTACAGAGTTTGATGCTGAGCCATAAAAAATAGATCCATAGTCTAAGATTGATCTTATCAAATTTCTGTATAGTAATATTGATATGTTTGGATCAGCTCCCCAGTTACTGACACTTACAGTCTTCATGATATTCATTGCATTTTCCATTCTTCGTAATATGTAATTTGTGTGTTCTTTCCAATTTAATTTGGAGTCTAAAAATACGCCAAGAAATTTTATTGAAGTTTTATAAGGAATACTAGTATTATCAAATTGTAGATGGCTTTGAGGAACATATCGTTTTTTAGTAAAGGTAACAATGGTTGATTTACTCTCTGATATTGTTAAGTTATTATCGGTAGCCCATTTTTTTATAATATTCAATGTCGATTTAAGGTAGTTATTACATCTATCTATTGACTTATTTTCTGCATATATCGCAACATCATCAGCGTACTGTAGGATTTTTATGTGTTGAGGAAGTTTAGTTTCTAAGTCAGCAGTATACAGTATATATAATATAGGACTTAGAATGCTACCCTGAGGTAGTCCCAAAGATGTATATCGGGAGTTAGATTGATCTCCATTTAATCTAACGTGAACTGCTCGATTAATGTATAAGTTAATGATGTTCCATGTTACTATCTCGGGTATTCCTATTTCCAACATTTTCGCGTATAGTATGTGAAGATTAACATTGTCGTAAGCCCCTTTTATATCTAAGAACAAAGCACTAACTGCTTTCTTATAAGTAAAGGAACTATAAATGTCTATTAAAAAGTGGCAGAGGCTATCTTGTGTGGATTTACCTTTTCTAAAACCAAACTGACTTCTTGGTAATAGGTCGTTCTTTTCTAGCCAAAATTCCAGACGGTTTTTAATAAGTCTCTCATATGTTTTTAGTATACAGGAAGCCAGACCGATTGGACGGTAAGAATCCCAATTCTTTGATGATTTTTCTGGTTTTAAAACCGGGATAATAGTGTAAACGTGCCAATCGTCAGGAATCTTTATGCGGCGCATCCAAATTTCATTATATATATTTAGTAGTGCAGCCTTACCAATTCTTGAAAGATTTGATAGCATCGAGTAATGGATATTATCGGCACCTGGTGCTGAATTTGAGTTTTTCTTCAACGCAAAGTTTAGTTCAGTGGCAGAAAATGGTTTGACTAGGAAACGGATTGGTTCTGGATAGTCGTACAGAGCATTTAGTTGTAAATCAGGAATTACTAATTCTGCAGACGGCGGTGTGATATTTTGATGGAACTCTTCTATCCACGAAGCTTCCGACAGAATAACAGGGACTTTGTTCTTTGTTTTTCTATTTTTTATTCGGTTAACTTTTGACCATACATCTTTAATAGGGACTGACCTATTTAGGGATCCGACATAATCTCTCCAGCTATTTCTTTTAGTTTGTTTAGTGATCTTCTTGACATGTGCATCATCTTTTTTATACTTAAGTAGGTTTTCATGGTTTGGATTTTCTTTGAATATACAAAAACTTTCCTGTCTTCTTCTGACTGCTTCTTCACATTCTAAATCCCACCAGTATTTTCCTCTGGAAGTCGGTTTTTTTATTTTAAATTTGGGGATGCAGTAGGATGCAGTTGTATTTATATTGTGCAAAATTTGTTCATAAGAATTTATATCTTTAAATTGAGAGAATACATCTTCCGAATACTGTTCATATAATTTCCAGTCGGCATTCTTTAAATTCCACTTTTGTGAATATGGATTATATGTATGAGTTGGTTGATCCTCTAACTCTACTCTTATAGGTGTATGGTCTGAACCAAATAGGTCTTGAAGTGTTTTCCAAGTGATCAGGTGGTTTAAGTCAGGAGTACAAATGGTCAGGTCTATTGCCGATTTCGAGAAGTTCCTAAAGAAAGTAGGAGAGCCATCATTTTTGAATATTAAATTATTATCGTCTATACAGTCCATCAAGATTTTACCTTTCATATCTGTTTGGTTGTCTAGGCCCCAGGCAATGTGGTGAGCATTAAGGTCACCTCCTATTATAAATGGTCTTTCTATAGATGTTATGAAATTGTTCCATTGTTGTAACAATAACTTGGTTCCTGGGGGAACATACATAGATATAAATGTGACAGTATATGACTTAAACTTTATTTTTATTGCTACTTTATTGACGTTTATTAAATCTACTTTCATGGTGACTTCCTCGTAATATAGGTTTGAATTTATTAAAATTGCTGAGCCACCGCCAACAGTTACTGAAAAGCGGTCGTCTCTGACAATATTGTACCCGTGAAAGTTATAATACTTTTCTGGTTTAAATCTAGTTTCTGATAATAATGCGATATCAACTTTCTGGTCTTCTAATAGGTGGATAAGGTTTTCTCTATTAGAGTTAGCCGATCTACAATTCCATTGACAAATTACCAATCTATTCATTATTATATAAGAGAGAACTTAAAACTGATTGAATTGAATTTACTAGAACTGATTTTTCTGGAATTTCAAAATTTTTGTGATTTATATTAGAGATAATACTTGTAACTATATTTGATATTAATTCTGTTAATTCTTTTGATGGTTCATGTATTTTAGATCCTTGTTCTGGATTAAATGTAGATTGATACGAAGAAGAGGTGATAATACCACCAGGTCTGTTGGACATGGGGTTTAACTTTATTATTTTTTGATGTTCCATTGTTACTTGGTCTGGTGAGGAAGAGATAGGTCGTTTGTATTTTGGTGGTTTTATTATTGTATATCTATTTGAAACTGAAGGTAGAGCGAACTGATTGGAAGATGTTTGAGACGTGGACAATTGAGTAAAGGAATATGAAGAGGATGGTGCATTCATATTTGGAGTTTGATGAGAATTTATTGAGGAATTATTGGCTGCTATAGATGCATAAGTTATCTTAGGAAAGAGTTTAATTGTTTCCTTAAAAGATAAGCTGTTTTCAGACATATAATGTTTTATTTTCTTTTGGCGATCAAATTCTGGGCATATCTCCCATTCATTAGTGAAGTGTTCACCTTCACAGGATAGACATTTTTTGTTAAACGATGATAAAGGACAAGAATCGGAAAGGTGAGATTCATGACACTTAAAACAGCGAGGATTACTTTTACACTGCTTACTCATGTGCCCATACCTATAGCAGTGGTAACAGATAATTATCTACCTTTTGCTGGTATTTTTCAACAGTGTGTAAGACATGATTAATTACTACATACTTTGGTATATTCTGGCATTTAAAAGACACAATAACTGATTTTGTTGGATTAAATATTACTTTGTCATCTGCTACTATTTTTCTTGTTATTCGTTTCACATACTCAACCGAGAATTTGCAATGGTGATCAAATTCCTTTATTCTATTTTTAAGATATTCTTCCGATATATCTGAATCTATATCCCTTACTACACCTAGTTTAAACAATTGAAATTTTGGAATGTATGCGGTCAGATTTTTTTGAATAAGGAATTTGGAAGTAACTAAAGCATTTGCGCTACTATAATTTTTAAATGAGACCCTAACTCGGTTGCGTCCGATTGAGTCAATTTTTTTTATATAATTGTCAATTTCTGGATGTAACGTAAATAGGATCTCGCCTATTTTAACAGCGTTTAATTTTCCTGTAAAATTTAAACTGGAGTTTTCAATGAAAATGTAAAAAGGTCCTAAATCAATTTTTTCGTATAAATAAACAGGCCTGGTTTTTTCTGGTTGATCTGAGTTTACTAAAGTATTTTGTTTTTCATTAATATTGTTAAGATTAATACTACTACTTATCTTATTTTGAGGCTGGTTGGGTAGAAATCCATTTAAATCTTGTAAATCACAGCTACTATCCATCGAATTCTCAATATCAGGCGGTTCGCCTCCACTAGATGACTCCATAGAGGAGTTTTCAAGTAACGTTTAACTTATGAACACTTTCAAAATGTAAACTAAATAAGGAAAAGCTTAACAAAACTAAACAAACTAAATTAGAACGGTATAAATCAAATAATCCGCCAAAAATTAATATTTTTCGGAGAGATTTCCAGATTTAAATTAACTTTGACAATTATTTTGACGTATATATGATTAACTATTTTAATTTCGTTCTTAATTCAATATAAAGTGTCTAATGAAAACGACTGTGAGAAGAAAAAGAATAAATACTCCAAATATTTTTCTAGTGCAAAGTCTACTTTGACTCTGTCTTGCTATCAAAACGCACAACAATGTCTTCTTTCGGTCTAATTTTTCTTCTGCCTTACAAAACTTTATTCAAAAACCATTAATGTTAGAATTGGAACCTTCTAGACTTTTGATATACCTAAAGTGTTATTTATATCAAATGTTGAATGTCTCTACTAATTTAAAAAATACTGTAATCAATGGCCTAACATTGAAACAAGACAATCCACTTTATATGAATATAAATAATCTATATGGACGATCAATGTCTATAAATGTTAGAATAGTATCGATATAGAATATATCATTAGCTAGTGACAATCTGTTTAAGAAAATTAATCAATATGCCCCTGCTTTTAATGTTTTGAATATTATGTATTATGTATTAATATAGTAGCACTCTTCATAGTTAAAATAATGAACGAATCCATAAAAGAACTAACGACAAAATTAAATCAGAAATAAATTTTTGACGTATTTAAATAATATCAATATGACATATTGACATATAATATGTGTCCTTATAGACAAATCTAAATTGCAGTAAAAAGTCCAAAACTTACCAAATTTTTGCAGTTGGATGAATTTCAATGAAACTTCGTATTCGATTCGTAAGAGCCTTAAACTTTGTGATTTTATCAAGGGCGAAACAGAGGCCCCCTCAGCATGAAGCTTGCGGGGGCCCCAATCGATGAGGGGCCCCATCTTGTCGTCTGATATTGTGTAAAAATATGTTATTGTCATACATATTATTTTACGTTGTGTGTTTAAATTTAAAAACGTAAATTTCTAAATAGGCGTATTCGGCAAATGAATCTTCTCATATGTAGAAACTTAATCCCTTCCGGTCTCTCCGGAACTTTATGGTGACAATAAACTATAATGCTTTGTACGTGACTATTGAAAGATTTAAGAATTGCAATTTGCGAATTTTAAAACAATATTTCTAATTCTAGAAATGGGTTTTCTCTTTACTCTTTATCTACGTTTAGTATTTCGATACAATTATCGGCAGTAGTTTCATATTGGTTGTTATATATTTAGATACTAATAAAATTATGGATAATATATTCGCTGATGGTAGTGCACGAAGAAAGTTGTTCCTCTTCCTCTCATCAATAATACTATGCAATAATGTAATCGTTTATTAATTTTTGTCCTATTTTATTCTATAGATACCAATAAAGATGAAAAATGTAAGTTGTCATAAACAGTGCATGAATACACCTATAGCCCAGTAAATGACCGTTTTGGAGTGTAATTATCAGTGTCACGACGGATTTGCTTGACAATTTGGATTTGGTTTCTACTTACCCTTCACTTGGGGGGTTGACGGTCACACCTTCTTGGAAGGTGAAAAACATACGTTTAAAATAAATCCAGAAATGGATAAATTGACCAATTGTAAGCAACTTTTGTTCAATAATTTTCCAGGTATTTGCAAGTGTAATTGTTTATTTTTCAACAAAAAAAACACGGTTTCAAGCCGTTTTTCGCAAAAAACTCAAAAAATTAAGTATTTTATCGAATTAAATATTATCGAAAAAATATTTTTAGCAAAAATGTAGTTTATAAAAAAAATGGTGTATTCATGAAATATATCGACACAGTACAAAAAAAGTTGTAGCTCATGAAAAATTGTTCTTATTTCAACATGAAATAACTCAAGAATGAAGCACTTTTCGGGAAAAACTCATTAAAACTTTTTTAAATGTTAAAAATTTTTATTTTTAATTTTTATAAAAGTTTCTAGCATCAAAACTAAGCGAGTTGCGCTCAAAATAAAGTTGGCTCCTATCTTTGGTAAAAGAAATCATAAAAATCGTCCCCTATTTAGCACCCCAAATAAAATTAATCATTAGCGCTTTACAATTTACTTTATACTTATAAGATGTATTGTTTATATGATCTGTAAGTTTGACCGCTTTAAAGTTCTTATTCTTGAAAAAATTTGATTTTATAGGAGAAAACGTTTTTTTTTTTATTTTGGAAAATGTCCTTTTTCAAAATAACTTAAAAAGTATTAGTGATACAAAAAATCTTAAAGTGTAAAGAAATGTAGGTTTGGCTTTTATAAATATTATGGTTGTATTTTGTTTTCCTTTAAGGCAAAAATTGGTTAAAATATGGCTGTTTAAAATTTGCATACACTCGTGATTAGTGACGCGTTTAAGTCCTTTCAACTAGAACCCTTTCAAAAATAAGCACTTTGATTAGGTAAATAAGCACGGTGAAACTTACAGGTCATATACAAAAAGTTAAATAATTCGTAAAGCGGTAATGATTAGTTTCATTTGGGATGCTAATTAGGGGGAGATTTTCACGATTTTTTGTAAGAGGTTCACTTTTGCAGTTTTGATCTTAACTGGCTTAGTTTTGACGCTAGAAACTTTTAAAAAATAAAAATAAAAATAAAAATAAAGCTTTTTTTAAACACATTGAAAAAAATTTCAATGAGTTCTTCCCGAAAAGTGCTTAATTTTTTGGTTATTTCACGTTGGAATATTCGATTTGGAATTTAACGAATAAAAACAATTTTTCATGAGTTAAAACTTTCTTTTACAGGGTCAATATCATTTACTTCATTTTTTTATAAGCTAAATTTTTGCTGAGAATATTTTTTTCGATCAAATACTTTTTAAGTTATTTGCGGAAAACCGTCAGAAAACGTGGTTTTATTGTTGAACAATAAATATTTTTACTCGCAAATAACTTGAAAAGTATTGACTTGACTTGACCACTTCGGTGGTGACACTGAAAATTACACGGTATCTCCGTATTTCACGTTCATTTACTGGGCTATAATACATATAAGTTTTTGTTACACAACTCGCATTTTGCGATTTTTTAAAGGGGCCTCACTTTCAATTCTGCGGGGGGCCCTGACGGAGTTTGTTACACCGCTGGATTTTGTGAACTAAAGTGATGATGACGAAATGAAAATTGCTTTATTGAACAAGGAATGGTTCAAGGCTTCATTTCGAAGTGATAAAAATAATAAAATTTTGCAATTTGAAGTTTCATTTTAATAAAATTAAAAATAATATTAAAAATAAAGCTTTTATTGAGACCAAGTTTTTGGTAAAGCCTTCGTGGTTTCTATTATTTACAAACCAACCGAATGCTGAAATCAAAGAAAGCCCGGGGAGATCTATCATTTGCATCTCACTTCCTACCTGTTCAGCATGGCAAAATTCCAACGAAAACTTGGTCCCGCATACTCAGTTAGAAGTAAAAATAGAATATAATAATTTCGTTGCAAAACTAAATCAAGGGACATCTTATATTTCGGTTTGTCCATAGAGCGCCATAAACACCCTTACCGGTTACAAGCTTCTTAGCTATCTTCAGAAAGTTGATATATGACAATCTCTATATGACTATCAAAATAAAATTTTAATTAAGAAACAATTGATGTAAATGAATTCAATATTACTACTCGGAATATGACGACGATAGTTTCCGAGGCACCTGGTGCCCTGGATGGGCATCCTGGGGATTTGTGGAAATTCGATACAAAATCAGTGCAAACTGGTTACTCGGGGGGTTTTTAGTGTCTGTTCACGAACATCATAATAGCGATAGTCGGCTGAACCCAATCCAGGGCGAGCCTCGTCTCCCTGGAATTTTGTGGAATCATCATCATCATCAGTAGCTCGACAACCCTTCTTGGGTCCTGGCGTGTTCTAGCATTTTCCGCCATTCTGTTCTGTTCCTTGCTGTGTTCCTCCAGTGGGTAATCTCAAGTGTTTTCAGATCTTATTCCACTTGTTCCATGTATCTAAGTTTGGGTCTTCCCTTTGACCTTCTCCCTACTGGTGTTGGCCTCATTATATGTTTTGGTGTTTCGGTCTCCAACATCCGTTCAACATAGCCTATCCAGCGCAGACGTCCGATCTTTATGGCTGTTAGTACGTCGGGTTCGTTGTATGCTGCGTATAGTTCAAAATTATATCTTCTGCGTCATACGTCATTTTCTTTCACCCTCTTATACAGTATGTCCCTGTAAGTTGTATCCATATGGAAAACTTTTTTATTATTAATTTTACGAAAAAATGTTATTCTTCATAAAAAGCTCTGCATGGTCCAAAACCTAAGATTTGACCATCAAATATCAAATTTTTTTAATATTATACGAGGTATGTCAAAAAGTTTGAATTTCACTCAAGAGTAAAGTAGCTTTATTTTTCACAATATTAAAAATTGCTATTATGAAAAGTTGTTTGGAATTAAAAACCATATTCTAGTATGCAATTACATCCTTCTAATTGAAATTTTTTTTTGAAAAATTATGGATAACTAACATTATTTTCAGTTATTTCATTTCAGATAACTCTTTTATTATGAATTTTACGAAAAAAGGTGATTCTTAATAAAAAGTTCTGAATGGTCTAGAAAATAAAATACAACCATCTTATGTCAAATTTTGTCAATTTTATACGAGGTGTGTCAAATGAATCTCGCTCAAGAGTAAAATATGTTTATTTTTCACAATATCGAAAATTGTTATTATAAAAAGTTATTTAAAATTAAAAACTATGTTTCAGTATCTAATTACATACTTCTAATTGAAATATTCTGAACTATAGAGGTACTTTACTTTTGATCTAAATTTATTTTTTTGACATACCTCGTATAAAATTGATCAAAGTTGATATAAGATGGTTGTATTTTAGGTTTTAGACCATCCAGAACTTTTTATTAGAATCACTTTTTTGCGTTAAATTAATAATAAAAGGGTTATCAGAATTGAAATAACTGAATATAATGTTAGTTATCCATAATTTTTCAAAAAATATTTTTTTGCCATTAGTAGGATGTAATTGCGTATTAGAATATAGTTTTTAATTCCAAACAACTTTCAATATTGTGAAAAATAAAGCTACTTTACTCTTGAGTGAAATTCAAACTTTTTGACATAACTCGTATAACATTCAAAAAATTTAATATTTGATGGTTGATTCTTAGGTTTTGGACTATGCAGAGCTTTTTATGAAGAATAACTTTTTTTCGTAAAATTAATAATAAAAAGGTTTTCCATATGGATACAACTTACAGGGACATACTGTATATGTGTCTGAGGATTTTTCGTTCAAACGTACCTAATAAGTTCTCATCGCTTTTCGACAGTGTCCATGTCTCTGATCCATATCTAAGGACCGGTTTTATCAGGGTTTTGTATATTTTGCATTTGGTTTTTCTCGTGATGTTGTTAGATCTTAGATGTTGAATTAGTCCATTATATGTTTTATTAGCAATATGTATTCTTCTCTTAACTTCTTCGCTGACATTGTTATCTGCGGTAACTAGTGAACCTAGATATGTAAAAAATTTTACGCTTTCGATGTTATAGTCTCCTATTGTCAGATTCTGTAGGTTTCTTTGGCCTGTCGATTTACTGACCTTCAAGTATTTGGTTTTTATTTCATTAATATTTAGGCCACTGTTTTGTGCCGCTCTTTCTATCGCATTAAATGCTTCTATCATTTCTCTTTTGCTTCTAGCTATGATATCAACATCATCTGCAAATGCCAAGCCAAATGCCGACTCTCTAATTATTTTTTCTAATGTGATGTTGAATAGAATACAGGATAGGGCATTTCCCTGTCGTAGGCCCGTTCTAACATGAATGTATCTGTTAGTGCGTTTTGAATTCGAATTTTGCTTTGTACTTTAAGTGTTTCTTTTACTATATCAATGAATTGAGTTGGAATATTAAACTCTTTCAGGGCGTGGATCGGAAATTCTCGATGGATACTACCATAGGCACTCTCAAAATCAATGAAGTGATGATGTGTGTCTATATTAAATTCACTACTCTTTTCCAAGATTTGCCTCAAGACGAAGATCTGATTTATTGTGGACTTCTGCCTGCAGAAACCACATTGATATCCCCCAACTATTTGTTCCGCATATGGTCTCAATCGCTCATACACAATATTTGACAGTATTTTATATGCAACAGTCAGTAGCGTTATTCCTCGGTAGTTTTTACATTTAAGCTGATCTCCCTTTTTAAGTAGTGGAATAATTACTCCGGTATTCCAGTCTTCTGACAGTTGTTTATTATTCCATATGTTTACTATTAGTTCGTGTATCGCATTCAATAGGGAGTCTCCGCCTTCTTTTATTAATTCTGCGCTAATATTGTCTAATCCAGGTGACTCTTTGTTTTTCAGTCTGGTAACTGCTTCTTGCATTGCAGCTACTGAAGGAGGGGTTGTTTCTCTGGTATCCGTTTGATCCAGTATAATTCCATCGTATAGTGGATCTTCGATTTATTCAAACTTTTATTAGAAGAATTCAGTCCATCTTTGTAGTATTTCACTCTGTTGAGTTACTATATCTCCTTCTTTGTCTCTGCACATCATTGTTCTTGGTTTAAATTCTTTTCTACTTTTTTCTTAGTGTGCTTACCTATCGTTGGTAGGTATTGTTGTTCTTTTCCTATTTTTGCGTTGAGATCACCATAAATAATTTTGATGTCATTCTTTGGGCATGAATGGTATGCAGCTTCTAGTTCTTCATAGAATTTTTCTTTGACATCGTCTTCTTTTTCCTATGTAGGTGCATGCACATTTAAAATGCTATAGTTAAAAAAAGTTCCCCTTAGTCTCAGGAGACACATTCTAGGGTTCATAGCACGAAAGTTTCTTACGAGGTGTTTAACCTTTTTATTTACTGAGTTTTGTGGAATGTTAATACAAAATCAGAAAAGTGGTTACACCGTGGTTTTTTCAATCGCTTAATACGAATATTATGTCGGCTATGGCATCTGTTGCCCAGGACCCACTGATTTTGTATCAAATTTTCATAAAACTCCAGGAAACGAGTACCCTCTTGGACACGATGTGCCTTGGACCTTATTGCCGCATGATATTTGTGTTCAGCGTTCCAAAAACCTCCAGTAATACCTTAGCACTGATTCTGTATCGAAATTGCAAAAACTTTAGGAGACCCAGGTGCCTCCGAAGCCATTGCCGACATTATACTCGTGTTCAGCGATTCCAAAAACCTCCGAATAACGAGTTTGAACTGATTTTGTATCGAATTTCTATAAGACTCCAGAAGACGAGGCCCGTACTGGATACCAAGTGCATCGGAGACCATCGCTGTCGTGAAATTAGTGATCAGCAACCCCTAAAACCCTCCAGTAACGAGTTTTCATTGCTTTTGTATCGAATTTCTATAGAACTCCAGACGAGGCATATCCTTGGTACCAGGTGCCTTGTAGACTATCATCATCGTGATATTCGTGTTCAGAGCGCAAAAATCCACGCAAAAATGAAATAAATTTATCATTTATCACTTCGAAATGCATTCTGGAAAATGCATTTTCCTTGTTCAATAACGTGATTTTCATTTCATCATCACTTTAGTTCACAAAGTTTCCTAATGCTATTACGAATCGAATGCAACAAGTTCCATTGAGATGCATCCAACTGCAAAAATTTGGTAGGTTTTATTGCTTCATTGCCTCGCCTATATTATCAGTATGGCTAATCTTTAATTATATTTACTCATAAAAATATAGTATAACCTTAAAAACATTAATGTTGCTTTGCGGCAACATTAATGGTACTGTTGCCTTGCTTACTCAGCGGGCAACATTCTCTTAGTTGTGAGCTGTCGTAGCTTCTTAAAGGCCGTAGTATAAAATCCAAGATATTCAGTGCCTTTGAGTAGGTATTCGTGGGTGAATGGAATCGGCTGATGGTAGAATCTTATGAACTGTAATTCTTGATCATCTCTGTTGCTGTTTTGCTGTTCGTTATTGCAGTAAATACAGACCAGAATATCTAAAAGCGTGAAAAAATAGTTCCAACATCACAGTATATTGATTTTTAACGATGAAGAGCGAAACTGTATTATTAACAAAACAAAGTAAAACAATCATTCAAATTATATCAAATTACTATTCTATATAAGATGACGCTTTCTTAAATTCATATCTATAGTTCATTAAATTGTTGCGATAAAATATCTTAAATTTTATAACACTTACTTGGTTCTTAGCTACCTTCAATTAATTATAATGCATCTTACTATAACTTACGTATCCCTTAATCTAAAATTTACAAAAATTAATATCAAACTCACCAACCAATCGAACCGGGTCGATTTTTACTACACCGAGCCTTCGACATCCCTTCTGATGTCTTCTTCAGCGCTTCCGAAGTGTCAGTCTCCTGAGTCCCCAGACATTATACCGTTTACTACTCAGTACAGTACTGCAGTGAGTAGTGAAAATATTGTCAGATTTTCACAAATTGGAAGTATTTGGACGTAGTTTCACCAATTATCCAGGAAATTTATCCATTTTCTAATGTGTTCGACAACAAATAAATCAACAGCAATCTTATTCCAAATTACTACATTAAACCTTGATTACACGTAACGAGTATTGTAGCGAGACAGTGTTTTCGGCCGAGTGCTAGTTTGGTTTAAACATACTAACGAGTAAAGTTGACACCATCTATCTATCGTCCGTTCGGCAAATTCAAACAAAAATATAACTCCAGACCATCTTTTACCACCTTTAGTCCAGACAAATTAATATATGTATTTAATATATTTTTACCACCAAAAATGAGATGTTTTAATCAAATATTGCTTCAATTATAATCTGCAGAATAATTTTGAATCACGTTCCGCTAATTAACTTGCTTTTTTGTCCTTAAAAGTAGAAAAAAGTTTCAATTATATTGCTTAATATTTCATCTAAATATAATCGTCTATCAATTTTAACTGTACTAATGCCCAAGTATACATTTTCAAGTGTTAAACTGATTAATTTACGATGAGTAACCCGGTTGTAAAAATACCGGCATGTGCCTTAACAAAGAGACATCGGTTTACTCGAATTTCATAACATACAAATGTTATCTGTTTGAATTTGCCGACGGGCGAAATATCTATGGACCCGACTTTACTTGGCCGAGCATTCGACCCAGCCATATGGCGAGACAGTCACTCGGATCTTGTTCTATTTACTAGGCCGAGTCTTTATGCCTCCTCTACACATCGGCAGACGTGTCCGCGGACGGCATCTGCGTATGGATCCGCAGATGTGTAGATGGGGTAATTTGAGCGTCTGTTGTTTACCTCGGACCTCTACGACGCATTAGTTTTCGCAGTGAATTCAAAGTGGATATTGCGTCACCCGAGAATTAACACAGACTGAACGATTTACAGATGTGTACCTACAGATGTGTGGTCAGCGCGTGATGATACATCGGCAGATGCATCCGCAGACGCTTCTGCTGATGTGTAGAGGAGGCATTAGACCTCCCACCCTTCAATCGTATACTCGCCAATCCACTCGGTATGTGTAAACAATACTCCCTGTGTAACTGTGGACTATGATGAAGTGTAACCACTTCATCAGAGGAAACGACTTGTGTTAATCAATGTGATTTGTGATTCTCAAAAATAGCTAACAAATGGAACTCAGATAGGACAGTAAAGTTTGGTTCAATTGTGTAGATAAATCACACCTGTGCTTATGAAATTTCAAATCTTTTGAGTATAAAAATAAACAAAAACGTGATGCAGCATATGTATCGATTGTAGAAGAAATAAAAATCTATTGTTGATTTTAAAACTCAAGAAGTCAAATAAAATAAAAAATTTTAATTCGACATATACAGAGTGGGCCAAATAAAAGGAGCCACCCCGATATTTGGCAGTATTTATTGGATTTTAAGAAAATAAAAAAACAGGTCAATTTTTGATCTAAGGGGGGACACATTTTTACGGTACAAACATCTGTCACTTGTCAACTCCCTCCCTTCCACTTCCCCCACTCCTTATTTTTAAATAGGGAATAGGGGTCGTGTGCTAGCTCATTTGAAAGGTTATTCAATTCTCTATTCAGTAATATCAACATTGACATAAAAATATATACAGGGTGTCCAAGAAAAATTATTTTAAATTAAATTAATTGACACAAAAAGAAGAATGTATGTAATTTATTTAACTCAGAATACATTCTACTGCTGATAAAAAAACAGAAAAAAATGTTTATTTGATAAATAAACACTGTTTGTTGCTTAAATTCAATATTCAACCTACCAAGAGGCAGATGGGTGGAAGCTTGAACATTAAAATTAAGCAAAAAGCAGTGTCTATTTATCAAAAAACATTTTTTTTTCTGTTTTCTGTCAGCAGTAAAATGTGTTCTGAGTTAAATAAATTACATACATTCTTCTTTTTGTGTCAATTAATTTAATCCAAAATAATTTCTCTTGGACACCCTGTATACATTTTTAAGTCGATGTTGATATTACTGAATAGAGAATTAAATAACCTTTCAAATGAGCTAGCACACGACCCCTATTCCCTATTTAAAAATAAGGGGTGGGGGAAGTGTAAGGGAGGGAGTTGACAAATGACAGACGTTTGTATCGTAAAAATGTGTCCCCCTTAGATCAAAAATTGACCTGTTTTTTTATTTTCTTAAAATCCAATAAATACTGCCAAATATAGGGGTGGCTCCTTTTATTTGGCCCACTCTGTATAGACAAGAAATAAAAAAATCAATGAATCGAAGAAATCGGGAGCAGCGAGATTTGGTCTTCTTAAAATCCATTGTCTATAGTCCAAAGACGCTTATCTCCTTCTCATAATAGGGTATATCCGTCAATTCTTGTATAAGTAGTGGTATAAGCCGTTTGATATATATTTAATGTTAGCTTTACGATCCATAAGTACACTACTCCTTGTTTTTGTGAATCGAAACTGAACTGACTGGCCTCCAAATTTAAAAATTGCCAAATACGTATAAACCATCTCTCGTCCTCACCACTGTCTCGGCCTAGTTAACAGTTTGCTGTCTCTCTACTGTACTCGTTAAGTGTAATCAAGCCATTCTGTCAGTGAAGGCTGCCTTTTTATTCCACTAATATAAGCTTGAAAATATCAAGTTTTGCCTCATTTTCCAATACTTCGTAGGCCTCCTGAGCTGAACTGTCTTAATCTAGATCCAAACGAGGTTTAACAATTTAGTCAAAATTATACAAAAATGTTGCAAATAAGTTATTGAATCTCGTGGACTATCAGTAAGTCTCTTAAACATTTATTGTTCGATTTCTAAAAGGGATTGTGTGTTACAATCCATTTCATTTTATTTAAAATAAAAAACTGATTCATTTACATTAAAACTGTATAAACATTTTCAATTTCGTTGGAGCTTTTACCACGCCGAGCAGATCGGACGTGAATTACAAATTTTAAAATTCCCTCATCTTCCGATAGTCTTGGCACCCGCATGGCTTATAATTTTTAAAAGCCTCGGAGGTTATTACCAGAGAAGGTTCCCACTGTTTTCAATCTGGTGGTATGTAGAATGATATTTTATTGTCGTTTTATGTATTATTAGATTGAAAACTTAGTTTGTTTCTTAGCAGATGTCACTACGACACCCCAGCCGTTTCGTTCGTTGCAATTCGGGACGGCACGCGCCGAAGTATCCTAGTTCAGTCAGAGAGAAGAGCATATGTGTCTACTGATGAAGGGCAAAAAAGCCCCGAAACCGGTATAAACTCTTGCTGCACTCTCTGATTGAACTAGAATATAATGCTGCTGCATTTTCGGGTTGCAACGAAATTGAAAATTTGTATACATTTTTAATGTTTAATTTATTTAATCTTTGTGGAGTACGTAGGAAACCTTCTCGTTGGAGCTTTTACCACGCTGAGCATGGGACGTGAATTACAAATTTTAAAATTCCCTCATCTTCCGATAGCCTTGGCACCCGCATGGCTTATAATTTTTAAAAGCCTCGGAGGTTGTTACCAGAGAAGGTTCCCACTGTTTTTAATCTGGTGGTATGTAGAATGATATTTTATTGTCGTTTTATGTATTATTAAATTGAAAACTTAGTTTGATCCATTTACGTTTGAAACAATATTTAATGGTTTATAATATCAGTTTTGCTATTACTTACACTTAGAACAATTATAAAATATTACTACTAAAATAATTTTGAAAGCGTATTTTAAGCTCTTTTCTTAAATATGATCCAGAAACCTGATCTAAAAAAAAGAACGTATGAAACGTAAATAAATGTAGAACATATAAATTATTAAATAATAGTCCTAAACATTATTGGCATAATTAATATTATCTTTTCTGTAGAAGACAGAGGATATCTTTTTTATTTTTTGTTGCAATTTTTTATTATTTGTCTTCGTTTTTGGCCCATTATGACAATCATATTTACCAATATTTAAGATATTTTATCGAAATAATGAACTCATATTTTTATATCCCATATTTCTTATTAATATCTACTACTATAATTTATTCACAGCCAAGAAAAAATGCACCTAAACGTGAACAAATACTCATAAACGCATGCAAAGAAAAATAGAAAATAGATAATAAATAGTAAAATGGAACCAGAGCACGGTTGGCGCATCACGTTACTGTGAAATTAATAAATATTCCGTGTCTAATATATCTGTCCTAAATCTAATAACTAATAGAGCGTGTCCAGTTGAGTATCGGGGGTTTAGTTTAGTTTAGTCTGTTATACGCCAACAGTTTTGGCTGTGAAATTTTAGTAATTTGGTTATTTCATACAATAATAACTGATAAGAATTCCAACACAATGTCGTTAGACCACTCCAAAGTAAAATAACCACGGCACTGACCGTACCAGCCCCTAGCCGCGTCGGAAGGGTTAGAGGGATCAGTACCTGCTGTGTGTCAGCTTCTGACTTCCTTTGAACCGTGTTGATTTACCTACAAATGATGGGACTGTCCGCGCCAACCATAAATTGAGGGTTCTTCCCTAGGTCACGGATCGTAACGACAAATATTAAGGGATAGTATGGTAGGGGTATTCTCCGTTGCTTTGGTTCCCTTCTTTATATTTTTTTTTTCTATTACCTATGTTCTATTTCTCTTCGCCAATTGCCATTTTACGAACGTTTGCCCAATAGATATTATGCCGTCGAAAAGATGATCAAGCGGCTTATTTTAACGCGTTTTGTCTTGGTTGTTAATATATTAATATAACTATAACAGAAAATTGAAATAGGTATACTAAATAAAATTGTAAAACTTAGATACTTCAAATCGTTGGATACCTAATACTTTTAAGAGTTTTACTAATGGTTTCAAAAGCACGTGTACCCCCTGTACAAAAATTTTATAATATCAGGTTTTTATTATTTAATATAGGAAAATGTGTTAGTAGGTGTAAAATGGAACTTTATTCAATATTTTTGTGAATAAAAAAAATATTAATTTATTAGTTTTTGCATATTGTGCTATTTGCAAAAGTTTGTCTATGTATTAAAAAATTGTAGGTAAATCATTAGTGAAATTTTAAATTGTTGTTATGATATTTCGTAATAAAAAGGCATATTATAATTAAAAACAGCATTTTAAAAAGATTTAATATCAGTAAATAACCCAATTGAACTCCACTTATGTTTAATTTTCATTTATAATCATTTATCATCAAAAGTAACAACCTTAGAACAGTGAAATACAGACTGTTTCGGTTTCAATTAGATATAAGCACTACAAACGGCAACACTGCTTCCCCGCTGACCACCTTACCACCTAATGCACTTGATTCACGCCGATTCGTTCAGTCATTCGTCATTCTACACTACAGTGATATTTCAACTCATTCTCATAAGCAATGTTGCCGATTTTAGAGCTTACTTCATTGGAGTATAGCTAATCAAACACTGAACACTCTGTATGTCGTATTATTTTGTACAGACCTTGTCGTATTATTTTGTACAGACCTTGTAAAAAGGGTTTTTCTACAGCGCTGCAATACAGGATACCTATCGTAACAACATTTTTCTTCAAAATATATTGCTCTCAAATAGATTGTTTCTGTTAAGGATTAAATATTTTACGTAAGTTGTGAATAGGAAGTGTTAGCTATTTATTAATCGTAAAAGATTAACGTACTCACTGAAAAAATGGGCTGCTGGACGGCCCAATTATGTGTGTAGTATATAGATTTAAAATTTCCTTTCTAAGAGGCAATAACTTACTTTTTAAAACTATGAACGGAACAAACTCTAATAGTTTTAAGAGAAGTAAAAGTTTATACCATCAAAGTAGTAATTGTAATATATTATTGTGGCTCTTCAACCTGGATAGAGATATTTTGTATTATCTCTGCTATATGCAGTGTATTCCTACAACCTCTTCTGAAGTTTATAGTTTTGTATTATATTTTGTATGCAATCTGTTACTTCTTTTTTACACAAATCTTCGACCTGGTTGCAGATTGCTTTTTTATAATAACGTATGCAAAGTTTGGCCTCCTACCATGGGAGAAAAGATATAGGTTCCAACGGTGTATCCGGTGTATCCAAGTACAATCTGGTGTATCTATAATTAGCTCACATATCCTAAAATTTGATATCCCAATCTTTTAGAGGAGTTATATAGCTATATGTATAGTCCAGCATCATTGGCCGGCTATAAGCCCAGAATTGTCCAGCGCTTCACTCTGAGACCTTTATTTTAGGTAGATATTTACAATAAACAAACTATTACAAAACAGCTATGAAAAAATATTTTGACTATGAAGCAAGTTGTTAAAATGACCCAAAAAGAAACAGAGGGAAAAGTTGCCCAGGGAGAATGTATAGCAAATGCATTTGCGGCAAGGAATTGACTAAAATAAGAAGACCCGCTGCAGTATATACACACCTATGGGATATTATATTACAAGTGACGTGAAGTAGCTAGGCATTGATTGCAAGATTAGAAGCAGAACTTGTAAAAATATTTGAATAAATTCAACATAAAAAAACTTTTGACTTCAGATAAACCAATCTTGTTGACAAATATAATTATTTAAGTGAAATACGTATAAATATAACAAAACTAATAAATTGAGGTAAAAATAAAATAAAAATCTGTGGCTAACGGGCTCGCATCCAAGCCATTTTTTCACACACACACACACAATCTTGTTGACGATGTTTTCAGTAGGTCAGAGTCACCAATTCAGCATTACGACGCCTTCACCACTCTCCTGTCAATTCATCTCTTTGAGGACCAAATGTCATTCTGAGAACCTTCCTTTCAAATACCAGCAGCTTATTATTTATTTCCCGCTGATGTAGAGTCCATGTTTCACTTCCATATGTAACAACTGAGCGAATAAGTTTTTTTTTAATATGGCTTCGGCAGTTTGCCATACAGCCAGTTCCATGAAAGAGCGAATAAGTTAACATGTAAGTATGTAGTTTTAATTTAGATGTTCTTTTTAGAAGCTTAAATCTTAATAATAATAATAGGGAGTATAATCCTCTATTCCCGCAGTTATCCTTGCTGAGACCTCTTTTTCTATGTGTTTGTCATCTGCGATTACTGCTCCCAGATATTTAAACTTTTTTATTACTTCCAAGTTATGGTCATTAATAGTTATGTTCTGCCTAACTCTTGGTCTTGGATTTGTAGTGACGAGCACATTATTTATTCGAAGGCCCCAATTCATTCTTGTAGAATTAAGAACTAGATCTTGTAGATCTAGATCATCAGCAAACACCAACAATAGTTTTGATCCTCGATTCGCAAATCCCACTTTCTGATCAGATGATATTTTACTTATTGCGTATTCTAAGGCCAAATTGGTATTATATTTTATAAATAAAAAATAAGTCTGGCTAATTGATTTATGCCAAAGCCATTTACAAATAAAAAAAGGTCAAATTGAAGTCCTGATGTTATACTAAATGGTCTCGATGTTGTTTCCTATTTTTTATTTTTTTTTTCAATGTATGATGTTTTACAATCCATCTTTTTATCGAATTTCTTTTTGGTGGTAAACAGTTGGTATACTTTGCTTCCTCATGTTTTAATATCCTACGGCTGCTTTTTTACCATGCACACAATAAATACGTTTGAGCCTATAAAAATATAAATATAGAAAATTGAAGCTATTGCCTCTGAATTTACATTTATTTATAAATGTGAGTGCGTTAATAATAAGCATATGTGTACCTAATTATAGTAATTTCTAATCTCCATATCTTACTCTTCTTTTCGCTTAAACAACTACACAAATTGTACACATAAATGTGCAATATCTATTATATTGTATTGTGCACAAATAATGACATGACATAATATACTTAAGTATAATATGCTAAGTATAAAAAATATACATATATTTTGTTAGCAACAGACATATTCAGCTAGTCTTATTTTCTGAAAATATTACAGTGCTTCCAATTTGAATAACTAAGTATTTCGAGTGGGAAATATCCTAAATGATACGGCCTCAATCTTGAACAGATGGGTTTGAGTTTTTCGACGGAAAATTTAATGGTTATCATTTCGAAGAAGCACCATAACACCCTAGCACAGGGATTCCCAAACTTTTTTGTACCACGCCCCCTTTTGTTGAAATGAAAGCTTCTCGCGCCCCCCCTTTACAATAAATTTTATGCGCCTTAATAGGAACAAAACAAAAACAAATAAGTATTAGCTTGAAAACGAAACATTTATTTATTCTGCCATAAGATACAATGATATCAGTTTCCATAAAATACAAAAATTATTAATAGAAGAAAAATATATTAGGTTGGTTAGTGAGATGGATGTGCTTGCATTTTATTTACTAGTGAGCCTATTCGTGGCTGAGTTTTAGTAAGTGCACAGCACAAGTCACTAGCAACATCAAGTTTATTCCGATAGTTTTGTTTTAATTGCCACAAGTTTTGACTTAGTTAAAGTATTTGTAAATCACACAAATAGTTACTTGAAAAAGGTAAATATAAATGAAGAGCTTCCTGTGATACATTAAGATACACTTTGAAATATTTTAACCAAAATGAAGGTTTGTCCATTATAACAAAGTATTTAGCAGAGGAATAATTAAAAAAATAATTTGGATTTATTTGCAAAGCATCTTCTTGAACTGATTCAGACAGGGAGTCTATGTTGACATAGAATGGATCAGTTGACATTCTGTAAATAAAATTGTCGCAAGTGTTTGAGAAGTATTTCTGGAACCCTTCAATTAGGCTCTCCAAATGGTTTGATATTTGGATATTCAAACTTGATCCTTCTTAAATGTCCTTGAAGCGTGTTTCTTCTGAGATTGGCTCTACTTTAGAAAAAATTGAATAATTTTAGGGGTTTGCTGATATTTTACGCCTCCAAAGTTGAATTACTAAGCCTCCATCACAATGAGTAACTACTATATTTGAGTCTCCACCCTGCAGTTTTCGGTTAAGTCTGTTCAACGAGTCAAAGATGTCTGACAAATAAGCCAATATTACTTGGGTACAATGTTTTTGAAGGCCATGTTTAGCTCATTAGCCATTTTCTTTTAATGTTCCAAGGTGATTACTTCATCTCAAAGGTCAAATAATCTTGCCAACATGTTTCCTTTTGAGAGCCATCGTACTTCTGTATAAAGTAGCAGTGTTTTGTGCTCACTTTATAATTCTTCACAAAGAGTTTTAAACAGTCGAGTATTCAACGCACTGTTTTTTATGTACTTTACTATTTTAATACACAACTTCAAGACAGCCATAAATTCATTTGGAAGGGTTTTTGCTGACAAGGCTTGTCGATGTATAAAACAATGTATCCCAATCACATCAGCATTTTTCTCTATTACTAATTGCAAATAGCCTGAGCGAAAACAAAGCATTGAAGGCGCGTCATTTGTACATAAACTGATCAGTTTTTGCCCAGAGAGTTCATGTTCGTCAAAAAGCTCTCACACTGCTTTCATAACATTAATAGCTTTTGTCGTGGACTCCCGTCTCCAACTCTGTAGAAAAGAGTAGCTTGTATTTCATTCTTTCGTTTTGAATATACCGAACAACAATTAACTGATAACATTGTGCTATGTCAGTACCCTGGTCTAGCTGAATAGCAAAAAATTTTATTATTTAGGCGATTATTTTACTGAATCAACTACCTGGTTTTGTATGCCTTCGGTCATATTATCAATGTTATCAAAATCAATCACAGTGTTGTCAAAAAGAGGTATTTGAGATAACTTTTGCTTACTCTGCGTTACTAGACACAGTTTAACAAGCGGTTAATTTTGAATTTTAGAAAAATAACTAAATTTAATTTAATGTTCAACTTGTCTCGTGCCCCCCTTGATATGTCCTCACGCCCCCCAGGGGGGGCGCGCCCCCCAGTTTGGGAACCCCTGCCCTAGCAGATCAAAATGAATGGAATCTATTCACTCCAAACGACAAACCACCTAACATTGAAGAGGTTGCCCAAGGCTCTTACGGACAAGTCAAGCACAAAAAGCTTAACAATAAGAAAACACCAAGTACCTACTCATCACATTTGTAATGAGCTCTAGAAGAATAGGGGCAACGCTCTGCTTCAGACACCGCATAAAAATTTACTTCTTGTCTAGCAAAATGGGACAATGCATTGGGTCTATTGAATAAAAATAAGTGTTACCTTAGAAGTAGTAACTTTTTACTTTACCTTTTATTTTAACAAAAGCTAATACTTAAAAAGATAAGATATTACTTATTTATACTTGAATAAAAGTAAGTTTTACTTTATCGTACTACATACGCAGTATGAGTATAATAGATAAAGTTATAGGATCGTGCAAAAAAAATTTTTTCAGATTTCACTTTTTTTCGACGTTTTCAGTCCCCCTGAGTCTAAAAAGAAAATAAAAAAAACATGTCGGAAGTATGTACGTATGTACGTACGTATGTCGCCACCGCGCCGCAAAAACTACTGGACCGATTTCGGTGAAATTCGGTATGAGTAAGCTTAAGAAAATTTTGTCGAGAAACTAAGTTTTTGAAAAAACCTCTCAAAGGGGGGCCGAAATAGGGTGGTTATTTGGGGCCCATTTTTGCAAATTTTGACCGAAACGAATGAAATTTAACTTAAAGTTAGCTCATCGATAGGTAAATAGAAATACGGAATTTGACATTTCCAAATCCAAAATGGCGGCCAGCATGGCCGACCGCCCACCCGATACATTTCTCTACCAATCTAAAAACTTGTTTAAGATAAATTTAATTTGAAAAAACATTTATATAGCCTAAAGATGGGGCTATAACAAGAATATTATCGTTTTTCAGAAAAAGTTATGGGTTGCCTATATTTGAGGGCTCAAAATTTGACATAAATTTGAACTAAATTTTCTCAAAAATGACTCTAAGGAATTTTGTTTATTTTTTAATATATTTTTGGTATCCTATCGGTAAATTGAATAGCATTGGTCAGATTTCTTATCTCCTCATAGGAGGGGAGTTATGAATTTTTTATAAAAAAATATTCGAGTGCCCGTAACTACCTCTGTATTAGAAACTAAAATTTGAAATGTGGCAGACATATATAGTGCTTTATTATCTATTAGCACAATAAATTTTACCTACAATATGGTTTCCAGTTTAACCGGAAATGAAAAAAAATCTTAATTTTTTACATACGCCCTGTATATTTTTACATATTTTGAAAGAATGTAAAATTATCTTTCCAATGACATAAAACTCGTTGCTGTAACTTAAAAACTCGAAAAGTTACAGAAAATTAAAATTTTGCTAGAATCTTGTGCGTGTTCCCTCTCACGCGATCATAGCAGAGCATTATTATAGGGCAGTCAATGAGGGTATTTGGCTCCGAATTCCATCCTACTACATACGTACTTTATATTTTCACAGTAAGTAGGGAATAGCTCAAGAAACAAAATCTACCCTATATACTATGGCGCTTTTATCTGGGGGCAATTCCCACCCCTTCAAGGGGGTGGAAAATTTATTGGTCAAAATAAGCATGGAAGTGGCTAGAGAACCTATTTTTAAGCAAAAACTGATCTATACTTTTTTTGAGAACTCAATACTTTTTGAGTTATGCGTAGTTGAAAATTGGCCATTTTCATTTAACAATGACACGTTTTCGGTCGGTTTTTTGTGAATACCTTAAAAACTATGCATCAAACTAAAAACACTATATAATTTTTTTTTAATTATAAATAACAAAGAGATTCGTTCCTTCGTAAATTTTCTATTTATAATACAAAAAGAGATATGGTAGGTAAAAAGAGTTTGTTTTTTGGTGCATGCTCAAAGTGCTCGTGCTTTTGTAGTGTTTGAAAAGGCCTTTAAAACGAGCACCGTTAAATGTCAGTTACATTCAAACTAAGCGAGATATGGTGCAAAAAAATATATGACTAATGTACTTTAAGGAAAAATGAGAAGTACATACATTTAACCCCTCATTGACCAGAATTTAAATGCATTGTTTTTCTTTTGCAATACCTCTTAATATAGTGTTATTTCTACTTTCAAAAAGTTGGACGGGTGAAAAAAATAAGATCAAATTATAGAGCGCATTTTTAAATTTTCTAAAATTCTTCCTTTTGCTCCATGCAATTCGAAAATAAAAATGTTCTATCCCCGAGAAGTGGTGAGAACCGCCCCCATGATAAAAGCGCCATAGTATATAGGATAGACTTTGAATTAGGAGATTGGGCTTTGGGCTTCTCCCAAAATTTCATTACAATCTATGCAGTAAAATGCAAATATTGTAAACTATTAATTTCTCAGAAAAATGGACTAATTTGAAATGAAAGTATGACTAATATTCTATTGATTTATGCAATAATCTATAGTGTGTCCCCGAACATTTTCTCAAATGCGGGAATTAATGATGCGTAGAACCATAAAATATTTTCAAGTATACAAGGTGTTTCTAAAATATCAAAATAACGAGTAACTTTGTTATTTTTATAGAATGCCAGTATCTAGTACGATAACGATAATAGATCGGTACGATAAAGTTCTCGGGCGGCCCTTCCGTCCAGCGTTTTTTCTGATAAGGTAATACTGGAAAAACATTCTGAAATTTAAGTATACAGCGTGTCCAGAAACTCTACCGACAAACGAAGACAGGACATTCTTCAGATAATTTTAAGATAATTTAACCCAATTCTTAGTCTGAAAATGCTTCCTAAGGGAGCTAGAGCTCTTTAAAGATGGCGTCCTGTAATTAGTTTTTCTTAAATACATCCAGAACGCTTCTATTTAGAAAAACAAAAATTTGTACGCGTATTTATCTTCAAGATATAAATCTAATCCATCCATTGCAAATTTCTAGTACCGATCATAGGCGTCCGTTTTGGGTAGGGCAACGGTTATTTTATCGCATAACTTTTTTATTTTTAACTTTTATACACTTCTGATACTGGATTATTAAATTGGGAAGTATTTTAGTACTAAAAGGTACTCTTGTTTTAAATCGGTAGGACACACCGTTTTCTAGAAAAATCGATTTGAAAACTTTTCGATTTTTGAATTAAAAAAAAATTCAAAAAAAAACTGTTTAGAAAGACGAAAACTGGTACATTTATTTATATTCCAGAGATAAATCGATTTCATTAATTGCTAATTTCTAGTACTGGTCATAGGCGTCCGTTTTGGGTAGGTCAACAGTTATTTTATAGCATAACTTTTTTGTCTTGAATTTTTGAGCATTTTTGACACTAGATTATTAAATTATGAGGTATTCGAGTACTTAAAGTTACTCTTACTTTATGTTGGTAAAATACTTCGTTTTTTGTTGAAAAGTTCTTTCAATTTTTTTTTTTTTTTTAATTCCAAAAACGAAAAACTTTCAAATCGATTTTTCTAGAAAACGGTGTGTCCTACCGTCTTAAATCAAGAGTACCTTTTAGTACTAGAATATCTCATAATTTAATAATCCGGTGTCAAAAATGTATAAAAGTTAAGGACAAAATGTTAAGCGATAAAATACCCGTTGCTCTACCCAAAACGCACGCCTATGACCGGTACTAGAAATTTGCAATGGATTGAATCGATTCATCTCTGAAAAGTAATTATGCATACCAATTTTCGTTTTTCTAAATAGAAGCGTTCTGAAGGTGTTTAAGAAAAACCAATTTCATGACGCCATCTTCAAAGAGCTCTAGCTCCCTTAAGAAGCATTTTCGGACTAGGTGAATTGGGTTAAATTGTCTTAAAATTATCTGAGGAATCTCCTGTCTTCGTTTGTCGGTAGAGTTTCTGGACACCCTGTATACTTGTAAGTGTTAACTTGTAACCTTGTTAATGCTTGTAAGTTTTTGCTTTAAAAATTGTCGTGTGATGTTATTTATATCTGCTTTAAATATTTTTTCCACTATTGATTGACGTTTTGCAGCTCCTCTTTGACGGATGTTATCTACTTCCGCTTCACTGTTGTGTACATCATCCAGTTCATTTTTGAAAAACTCAAAATCATCACGAAGATGTTTGCAAATATTGTGCAAAACAGCACAACAAATAATGATTTTTGGAACTTTTGCCAAAGATACTCGTACTTTAGACCCTAATATAAGAAATATCTGCGTTAGCCGCCCAGATACTCTTTCAATTATGACCCTTCCTCTAGTAGGAGTGATGTTAAATAATTCCTCGCTTTTTTTTTGAATTTTAAATTGAGCATAATAATAGCCATGGAGCACACTTGTAATCACTTCATTTTCATCACAGGTTACTTGTATATTTATGTTAGGAAATGCGTTTCTATTAATAAATTTGTCACCAAATTCTGAAGGTTTTTTAAATTGGAACATGGGTACAATTCAGTTCACCAATGACTTTGGTCAGATATTTGGAATCGATTTGCCCATTTTATCCTTGCTTCTTCCATACCTTCCAGGTCAGACGGACACTTTATCCACTAATGTTATTTTTTTAAAATTCTGTCAGCAACATTATTTTACGGTTTTACATATCGTCGTGAGGTGAACGCCGAAATCTTTTTGCAATATCTGGTTGAAATCCAAAATCCAGTATCACTAACGTCTCGCAGAAAAATCTCGAGAGCAAAGTGCACCTGTACTGGTTTGATCTAGCTCTGGCAAAAAATAATCTGATAGAAAGTCTATACTTTCGCTTTCAGAAACGCAATAGAACCTTAGATTTACTGGGACTTTTTACTACTGCTTTTTCTTTTCTTGTAATGCTTACTTTTACGAGCATATGTAAGTTCAACTATAATTATTATAATAAACGAAAAATGTTTAAAACGATCACTCTACTGCTGTAAGTATTCATTTGAAATCCCTTAATAAATATTAAGGTATTACTTAATAATTGTAGGATATACTTCTTTTTATTCAACTAAAAAGAAGTAAGAACTGGAAAAATTTATGTATAACCTTATACTTTAAGTAACTACTTGAAAATAACAGAGATTACTTTTTGCTCTAAGTAACCTCTTTTATATAAAGTAGTTACTATTGCTTTATTCAATTACTATTAAGTAAATACTTAAATACGAGGAAGTAAAAGCAAATACTTCTTTTTATTCAATAGATCCAATGTGAATGATCTCAAGGCGTGATGCCCGTTACATAGGGCCAGTTTGACAACTACAGAGGTATAACTGCTTATAAAATATTAGAAAAAATTCTCGACCTAAGACTACACAGTGGGCATAATTGGAAAATACCAAATTCACTCCAGAAAAATCCACAATTAGCCAAATTAGTTACAGAATTATATCAACTTTTTAATGAACCAGACGTTGTAACCAGGGCTGCTTTATCCATTAGGCAATATAGGCAGTTGTCTAGGGCGGCACATTATTTGAGGGCGGCAAAAATACTGTACAAAAAATATTTGTATATAAAAATTATGGATCTGGCTTCTGTCATTAAAGAGTATGAAGCTCTTTCAAGTTACTTTAACGCAAGGAAGCCAAAAAATTGTGCCCTAATAAAACATATAAAGAAATAAGAAACAGAAAAAGAAAAATTCAATTTGACGAGGGGGCCGATGATGAACTAAACTTTTCAGCTAGTGATGAGATGAAAATCCACACATTCTATATTATAATCGACACTGATAAGAGACCTGAATAGACGTTTGGAATCTTATCGACTTATTTATCAACGTTTTCGTGTTATTAACAGATTTGCCAAAATTAAGCAATGAAGAAATTATTAAAGAAGCTGAAAATCTGATACAAAATAAAGACGACCAAGATACATCCTTCATAAATGAATGCATTCAGGTAAAGGGTCATTTGAATGCACCAATAAAATCACCAATTGACATAAATATCTTAATTAAAGAAGAATTAGTGCAGTCACTGAAGGTGGATATGAGCTATTACCTCCGATTTCGTTGAACCTCCATCGATTTGCATGAAAATTGGTGAGTGGTTAGAAAATATCTCAAGGAACAAAGGTGTCAACTTGGGCGGGGGTGGATGCCACCCCTTTTCAGGGGGTGAAAATTATTTTATTAAAAATATCCCCAGAAATCGATAGAGGGACAAATTCTAAGCAAAATTTGTTACATAAAGTTATTAAAATAAATCGAATTTTTGAGTTATTAAAGATCAAAGATTTTAATTTTTCGTGAGAAAAATGCATGTTTTTAACCGCTTTTTCATAAATAACTCAAAAACTATAAGATTTTACAAAAAAGTTATTACCAAAATTAAAGCTAATAAAAAATGAAATAAACTACTTACTGGAAAAATCTTTTAATGTTAACTAAAAGTGAGTTATAGGTAATTGAATGTACCTATATTTTTTTCGACGAATACCCAAATCTAAGTATTCAAGCTTAAATAACGGAAAAATTATGCATTTTATAACATAACCTTATTAAACATTTGTCAAAGTACTTAGAAATATCTATCAAATGAGCCCCCGAACAAGTTGATAGCATTAAAATTTATGCATCAAATATTTTTCAAAATTCCAAAAAAATTATTGTTTACGATATCAGGTTTGTCTAAAAACTATTTGAAAGTTAATTTTAATGGCTATTAAACCACGTTGAATTTAATCTTTTAAACTTTAAAATCTTTTAAAAAGGTAAAATATTTGATACAGAAAAAACTAAAATTTGGTTATACATATACATCACTTTTTACGTATATTGGTTATTGAGTTATTATCAAATGAAAATGAAAATTATGATCATTTTAAAAATTCTGATTTTTTTAAATTATACATATCTTCTTTTCAAAAATATGCATTCTAAACAGGTCAAAATTGTTGAAGTCATTACTTATGCTAATATAAAGAAATTCTTCTAAGGATATAAGAAATAAATTTTAATTTTTGTGGAAATGGCGTATGTTTTATTTTTCACTTTTTCCTAAAAAGTTCTAAAGGGTTCTCTTATTTTCATCATAACTTGCTTAATTGTGATGCTATTAACTTCTACTGGACCTCATTTGATAGGTACTTCGAAGTACTTTGACAAGTGCTTAGCAGGTATATTTTATAAAATGCATCGTTTTCCCGTTATTTAAGCTTGAATACTTAGATTTGAGTACTCGTCAAAAAAAATATACATTCAATTACCCATAACTCACTTTTAATTAACATTAGTTTAGTTCTTTAAGTGAGGAGTGTATTCAGCTTTTTATTATCTTCAATTTTGGTAATAATAACTTTTTTGTAAAAGCTAGTTTTTGAGTTATACGTGAAAACAGCTTTAAAACATGCATTTTTTTACGAAAAAATAAAATTTTTGATCTTAAATAAGTCAAAAAGTATTGATTAATATTAATAACTTTATACATATAACAAATTTTGCTTAGAATTTGTCTCATATCGATTTATGGTATTATTAAAAAAAATCATTTTCACCCCCGAGAAGGGATGGCATCCACCACCAACCACCACGGTAAAATCGCAAGTTGGCATCATGTCACCTTTATTCCTTGGGGTATCCTGTAACTACTCACCAATTTTCATCAAAATCGATGGAGGTTCAACGGAATCGGAGGTGAAAACCTTCAGTGATTGCTCTAAGTGGATTGAAAGATATTTTCCCTAATTATGACATTGCTTTGCACATTTATTTGTGCATCCCAGTTGCCAACGTGTCCGCTGAAAGGTCATTTTCGAAAATGTGAAGAATTAAAAATAATTTCCCATCAAGTACGATGCAAGAACATGTTAACAATTTGTAGATTTTGTCAAGAAAACAATTTTTTTTGAAAAGTCTTTTTTTGAAAAGAAGTCGCTGATGTGATCGAACTGCAATGACAATTTTTTCTGTTATAGATATATAAACATCGTAATTTAAATCCATTTATAATGTATTCTTATTTAAATAAAAATTTCTGCAATTTTTTCGCAAAAATTGTACATGTTTGAAGGGCGGCTACTAGAGAATTGCCTAGGGCGTCAATTGACCTAAACGCGGCCCTGGTTGTAACGTTCATTAAAACAGCAACTTAGATGGGCTGGACACATAATACGAATACCAGACAACACGATTACTAAAAAGCTAACATAGGAGCTAACCACCTGTAGGAAGAAGAAGCAGCAGAGGCCGACCTCGAATTAAATGTTTATATGGAGTTGAGATACTGCATGCGATAAGCAGTAACGACAATCGCCTTATAAACAATGTGTTTTGCGAAAGGCCAGATGGAAGGTCTGTTGGGCGGCCTAGAAAAAGGTGGAAAGATGCAGTCAAAGAAGATCTAGAGAAAATGGGAGTGCGACAATGGGAATTAGTGGCACAGGACCGACAAACATGGAAAGCAATAGTAAACGCGGCAAAGACTCACGAAGAGTTATAACGCCATTGATGATGATGATGATGATGGACTTGAGACCAACTGAAATGTATTGAAAATCATAAGATGCCAACATGTTTATAGAAACTGAACATAATAGCGAGAATATTGGAGTAGGACAGGATCCACAAAGGATTCTAGAGCCAATAAAGATGATGATGACATCTAGTACTGTTCATAGTGTATCCATCTAGATAAGAAGTTCAAAATATTAGTGAAAAAACTAATCTTCCCACCGTTACATACACGTGCTAGCAAAAGGTAAAGGAGTTTTGAGGATAAACAATTACGTAAATAGCAACATCATTTAAAAAATTCTGTAAAATGGAATTCTTCCATTCCCTGTAAAAAATTTTATCTTCGGTTAATTTAAAAATGTAACATTGTTAATATTAGAGAAATGATAAGTCTCGATATAGGTGAAGATTTTGATGAATATGGTCAAAGAATACAGGGTATTTGGTAAAGAATGGGCCATAGCTTAACCTCAGATTCCCCGAGGTTAAAATAGGTCGATTTAAGCTAACTTACCTTAGTACAAAAGTTAATAATAACCGAAATACAGAGTGTTATAATAAATAAAATAAAAGTTCAACTTTTATTTTATTTATTTTTGAATATTTCCCGACAGGCATAGGACAACACGAAATTTGGTAGGTGGCGCTGGTACTGTACACCCTACTAAATTATGTTAAACAAACCTTTCTGGCTACTACCAGAGGCGTACGACGGGGAACGTGAATGGTTGACCCTTCTCAAATTCTATGCCACTGGAGGAATCACTATTTTAGTGCAATTTTTTGATTCTCCAGTACTTTCTATGTAAATAACATACTCTTCATTCGTAACGATAAAGCCATTAACCAGAAACGATTATTTAACATAATTTAGTAGGATGTACACAATGTACAGTGCCTACACTTTCTGCCAAGTATGATACGTATATGTCCAAATTATTTTAAAGTATTCTTTTTTTTTAATAATTTATTCTTTATTTAAAACTTTAAGAACTATGTGTGCCCGGTACTATAAAACTATTTGACATATGCTTATGATACTTGGCAGAAAGTCTAGGTACTGTACACCCTACTAAATTATGCTAAATAATCGTTTCTGGTTAATACCAGAGGCGTACGAGGGGAAAGTGAATGGTTGACCCTTCCCAAATTCTACGCCACTGATAAAACTGCTATTTTAGCATAATTTTTAGATTCTCCAATACTTTCTATGCAAATAATATACTTTTTATTCGTAACGATAAAGTCATTAGTTTCCGAGATATTTGAAGTTCTTCTTCTTCTTCCTCCAAACTCCTTATGCCCCTCAGAGGCGTCGGAGGTTTTATTCATCTTCTATCCATCTCTTCCATTTCTTGCGGTCCTTTGCTAACTCTTTCATTTGTTGATGTGTTTTTCCTTTTTCCTGTCCAATTTCTATAATCTGATCGGTCCATCTCTTCCTTGGCCTCCCTTTTCTTCTTTTACCATATCTTTTAGATTCCATCACCTACTTTGGTAGTCTTCCCTGGTCCATTCTGTTAATGTGTCCATACCATTTTAATTTTCTTTTTTGTATCTTGGTTATTATCGATTCCTGTTTCAGTCTTTGTCTAATATCTTCATTTCTTATTCTGTCCAATTTCGTTTTTCCTGCTATTATTCTTGGCTGCTTCATCTCCGCTGCGTTTATTGTACTGTCTATTTTTGCATTGTTTACCCATGTCTCACTTGCATATATTAAAGTTGGTACAGAGATTGCGTTGTATACCTTCAGTTTTATTTCTTTATCTATTTCTTCCTTTCCAAATATTGTTTTATTTAGTGCATAGTAGATCTTATTTGCTTTTCTCGCTCTGTATGAGATTTCTTAATCTATCTTTCCATCCTCTGATATTATTACTCCAAGGTATTCAAACGTCGAGACTGTTTCTATTATTTCGTTTTTGCACCTAAATATCGTTTGGTTTATTTCTTCCCTTTTCTTTTGGGTTACTATCATGGTCTTCGTTTTCTTTATATTTACCTCCATTTTCAAATTTTCTATTTCCTCCACCCAGATATCGATTAATTTTTGCATTTTCTCTTTATTGTCTGCTATTATTACTAAGTCATTGCATATAGTAATCCCTCCATTATCACTGGTACTAAATTCCTGTACCCTATTATTGACTGTAATTGCCTTGACCTTCTTTTAGCGCTCTTCATTACTCTATCCATTACTAATATAAACAAAACTGGGCTGAGACTGTCCCCTTGTTTTATTCCTCTCCTTAGGTTTATTATTGGCGATCTGTTTCCGTTTATTTGTACTTTAGCAAGTAGGTTTCTATATGTACTTTTTACCACGCTTAATATCTTTTGCGGGATTTGCAGATCTTCCATTACTGACCATATTTCTTCTATATTTATAGAATCAAAAGCAGCTTTAATATCTATAAACGTAATATATAAGTCTTCTCCTATTTCGTTTTTCCTTTCAATTATCTTTCTCAGTATGTATATATTACTGTTGTTCCTCTTTCCTTCCTAAAAGCCGCTTGTTCTTCTTCTAGTTTTCCTTCCAGATCTTTCCTGAGCTTCCTTTTTATTATCCCAGTTTAGACTTTATATGCCACTGATGATAAGCATATAGCACTATAGTTATCACATTCCGCTTCAACTTCTTTCTTGTGTATTGGTATCAATAAATTTTCTTCCCAGTCTTCCGGTATCTTTTCTGTTCTCCATGCTTCCCTCATTATTTCCAGTAACCAAAGCTTGCCTCGTTCTCCCACGTACTTCATCATCTCCGAATCTATGTCATCGGCACCTCCCGCTTTTCCAATCTTTATTCTTGCCAATCCTTCTTCAATATCTTTGATATGAATTTCGTCTACTCAATTTTCTCTATCCTCTTCTCTTGCCTGCTGCCCTCTCTCCTCATTTTGTTGGTTGCTTGCCTCGAATGTTTCTTTATATAGTCGGTTCGCTAAACTCAGACGCAACTGGCTAGATATTTTAGTCGTTAATTTTTTTGTTTTTTGCCAATTTTGCAAAAGTTGGCAAAATTACTATTTAGTGATTATTAACTACACTCGCGATCATAAAAAGCGGGTCACTCGATGAGTTATTCAAGTTAGATTTCTCGAATTTTCTAAACCTGCTGTCCGATTTGAGTGATTTTTTTAGTATGTTATAGCCTTATTCTTTAGCAATATCGCCATAATAATATTGTTGCTAGACAGGTAAATTATCATTGTATACCGGGTGTAACAATCATACTGTATTTATTCCTCAAAGTTCGAAACACCCCGTGGAATGTTTTAGCATATATAAAATATTGAAATTAAAACTCGATTGTAGCCTTAGCCTTTCTTAACATTTTCTTTTTTGATTTATTTGTTTATGTTGGATAATAAAATAGTTAGGCACTTTAACAACTAACCATGTTTTTCATCAATACAGGGTGTTTCTAAATAAGTGCGACAAACTTTAAGGGGCAATTCTGCATGAAAAAATAATGACCGTTTGCTTTATAAACGTATGACCGTAAATTCTTCGGTTTCGAGATACGGGATGTTAAATTTTTTCTTACAAACTGACGATTTATTTATTGCTCTAAAACCGGTTGAGATATGCAAATGAAATTTGGTAGATGTTAAGAGGTAGTTATGGCGCATTTTTTGACATAAAATTAAGAATTTTATATTCACCATTGGCGTGCATACGGTATGTATCTAAAATGTTTATACCCGTATGTACGCCAATGGTGAATATAGAATTATTAATTGTATGTCAAAAAATCCACAATAATTGCCTCTTAAAACCTACCAAATTTCATTTGCATATCTCTATTGGTTTTAGAGCAATAAATAAATCGTCAGTTTGTAAGAAAAATTTTAACATCCCGTATCTCGGAAACGAAGCATTTGCGGACATATGTTTATAAAGCAAACTGTCATTATTTTTTCATACAGAATTACCCCTTAAAGTTTGTCGCACTTATTTAGAAACACCCTGTATTGATGAAGAACATGGCTAGTTATTAACGTGCTTAACTTTCTTTATTATCCAATATAAACAAATAAATCAAAAAAGAAAATGTTAAGAGAGCCTAAGGCTACAATTTAGTTTTAATTTCAATATTTTATCTATGCTAAAACATTCCACAGGGTGTTCCGAACTTTTAGAAATAAACACAGTATGATTGTTACACCCGGTATACAATGACAATTTACCGGTCTAGCAACAATATTATTATAGCGATATTGCTAAAGAATAAGGCTATAACATACTAAAAATTACTCAAATCGGACAACAGATTTAGAAAATTCGAGATATCTAACTTGAATAACTCATCGAGTGACCCGCTTTTTATGATCGCGAGTGTATTTAGTAATTATTTTTTGCCAATTTTACTAAAATTGACAAAATTACGGACTAAAATATCTAGCCAGTTGCGTCTGAGTTTAGCGAACAGACTATAGTGCTTATTCCATATGGTTAGTATGTCTTGTATGTTTGTTTTCAATTCATTTCGCTCATTTCTAATTCCTCTTATTTGTTTCCTTTTTGTTCCTTTCATGCTTCCTATTTTATTCCAAAACTGTTTATTGTTATTCCCAAAACCTTCGTTCAATTCTTCACCGAATTCCTTCCAGCTCTTCTTCTTCGCATCTTTTACTAGTTCTTTCACTATATTTCTCTGTCTTCTGTATTCGTCTCTGTCTTGCTCTTCATTTGTGTTTATGTACCGCTTCCACATTTCTTTCTTCTTTTTTACAGCTTGCTTTATTTCCTTATTCCACCATCCAGTTCTTTTATTATTCTTCCCATTCTTTCTTATTCCACATACTTGTTTTGCAGTGTTCCATAACGTGTATCTCAATTTTTTCCATCTCTCTTCCATATTCCATATTTCCTCATAGTTTTCATGCTGTTCCAGTATTTTATCAGTCTCTCTTTGGTATAACTTCCTCATTTCCATATTTTTCATCTTATGTATTGCTATTCTTGTATATTGAGGACTCTCTATATACAAGTGTATATACTCTCTATAGTGTAGGTACTGTACACCCTACTAAATTATGTTAAATAATCGTTTCTGGTTAATACCAGAGGCGTACGACAGGGGAAAGTGAATGCTTGACCCTTCCCAAATTCTACGCCACTGATGAAACTGCTATTTTAGCATAATTTTTAGATTCTCCAATACTTTCTATGCAAATAATATACTCTTTATTCGTAACGATAAAGTCATTAGTTTCCGAGATATATGAAGTTAAAAATGAAAAGGCACACTTATTTTGATTAATGTATTATGCTCCTTCGTTTTTAGCTTCAAATATCTCGAAAACTAATGGCTTTATCGTTACGAATGAAGAATATGTTATTTACATTGAAAGTATTGGAGAATCAAAAAATTGCACTAAAATATAAATTCCGCCAGTGGCATAGAATTTGGGAAGGGTCAACCATTCACGTTCCCCCGTCGTACGCCTCTGGCAGTAGCCAGAAAGGTTTGTTTAACATACTTTAGTAGGGTGTACAGTACCAGCACCACCTACCAAATTTCGTGTTGTTGTCCTATGCCTGTCAGGAAATATTCAAAAATAAATAAAAGTTGAACTTTGACACCCTGTATTTCGGATATTATTAACTTCTGTACTAAGGTAAGTTAGTTTCAATCGACTTATTTTAACCTCAGGACTCTAAGGTTAAGCTATGGCCCATTCTTTACCAAACACCCTGTTTATATATGATTAGGTCTCAGTGTAGAGCTGAGTATACTTTTTAACTACCTACCTACCTACTAATATTCAAGATAATCGCTTTCTTATTGTTTCATTTGGGAAGACATTAGGGCTAAGCTCTCCATATCGATATACCTACATTTAAGCGATATCACATATTTCTTGTAACAGTATTGTAAAGCGATATTACTGTAAAATTTTCACCGAAAATATAGAACAAAATTTCTATGTGTTTCATTATTTGGAGATCTTGCGGGCAAGACTCCACTTTTTCGTCTAAGTTCCGTATGTCTGTTGTTGATCACGTACTCTAAAAACCCTCTAAAAAATATATTTATTGTGTATTATTCTTAAGTTATCTATTTACGTTGGATTCAAGACCAGGGGCGGATGTTTCAAAGGCAAAATTCTGCAAAAAGAAAAACCCGATATTCGCCACTGGTAGATCCTATCAAGCATAATTCTAATTATTCGTATAGAATAAGAAAATCCATTGGTGATTATCCAGTGCAAAGTGTGTATAGATGCAAAAATATTATTTTAATATTAAAATCTATTTCAGTATAAATGTGTTATAATATCCGAATTATTTTTGTTATATTAACGCCATAGGTGTATTGTACTATATGTAAAAGAGTAAAACAAAATATAAATTATAAAATATATTATAGTTATTATTTCTTTGTTTCTGGTTCCTAAAAAAATATAATCAAAAGCCCAAAAGCGCAATATAACTAAAAACTTGAAATAAATATAAAACAAAATGATCAAGGCTTTTATATCTGCTAACAAAACAATCGAGGTATCTAAACCAGAGTTTCCCAAATGGTGGGTCGTGACCCGGTACCGGGCCACGAAAGCAAAATGCTGGGTCGTCTGGCTTTGCTGAATAGGTTTTTTTATTAATAAAAAGAGAGAATTAATAGAAAGAATACCTATGTGTTTGAATTTTCTCAGAACGCTCAATCTGAAAACCTTGTACTGGCTTCTTATGAAATATCAAAATTAATTGCTGAAACAGGTTATCCACACATAATTGCCAAGAAATTAATAGTTCTAGCAATGAAAATAGTAGCATCTCGGATAATATGTGATGAAAAGCAGGAAAAGCATGAAGTGAATTCGCTGGCTCTATCAAATAACACATTGAAGCGAAGGATTGTGGAGATGGCAGATAATATTTTTTTTTTATTAACATCCAAGTTTTTTTACAATCTGTTTTACAATGAAAACAATAAGTAAAATTGTTTGTCTTTACAATGGCAGAGAGATGTAAGGTCCAGTGACCAAAGCATCACGACACACACACATTACCTTGTTTACCGGTGAGATAAGCACATACACTGATACACGAGCACGAAAACTAAAACTAAAACTGGCACAGAACACAATGGCTGGACGCTGTTGAAGGCGTAGCTTCCTCTGCTGTAGGCTCTGTCAGGATCGGTTAGGTAGGTCCAAGGGATCATATCGCTTCAATCTGTTCGCTTGTTGCTTGTTGAGAAGATTGTGTGCCAGGGTGTTTGGATGTACCCGCAACCTATTTTGATATTGTTCAGAAGATTTTTTGCACTCTTTGGAGACTAATAGTACCTGAAGATCTCTATGTATTGCGTCATTATGGATGTACCAAGGGGCATTAGCGATTGTTCTTAGAGTTTTGGATTGAAATCTTTGTATTTTCATAATATTAGATTTGCTAGCTGATCCCCAGAGCTGCGAACCGTATGTCCAAATGGGTTTTATTATTGTTTTGTATATAAGCAGCTTGTTATCGATCGATAGGTGAGAGTTTTTTCCCAACATCCAGTAAAGTTTTCTGTATACAATTCCCAGTTGAAGTCTTTTCGTCCATATATGTTTGGTCCAAGTTAGTCGTTTGTCAAGGTGAATACCTAGATATTTTACGTCATCCTTTTGAGGTAAAGGATGTCCATCGAGATTAAGTTCTGGACATGTACCTCTTCTTAGAGTGAATGTAATGTGTGTGGATTTTGAGGGGTTTACTCTAATTCTCCAGAGTTTAAGCCATTCATTTGTTTTGTTCAGATGTAGTTGCAGTCTCTCTGATGCTATTATTGGATTACCATGAGAGGCCAGGAAAGCAGTATCATCTGCGAATGTTGCAAGTGTTAGGTCGTTGCTTGTTGGCAAGTCAGCCGTATATATTAGGTATAGGATCGGTCCGAGCACACTACCCTGAGGTACACCAGATAGGATGGGGTAGAGTTTTGTATAGGCTTCACTGTATTTTACCAGATATCTCCTTTCTGTAAGGTATGATTGAAGCAGTTTGAAGTAAGTGTAAGGTAGGTTTTTCTTTAATTTGTACAGAAGTCCTGTGTGCCACACCTTGTCAAAAGCTTGAGAGGCGTCTAAAAAGGCTGCAGTGCAGTATTGCTTGTTTTCGAGACTAGTTCTTATTGTTGTGTACAGTCTGTGAACTTGTTCTATTGTACTATGTTGATTACGAAATCCGAATTGATGGTCAGGTATGAGACTCTTCTCTTCTAATACATATTGGTTTTATTTTTAATGGCAGATAATATTGAAGAAACTAATGTCACTTAAAGGACTATCACTATTATTCTTTGCAACTTGATGAAAGTACAGACATATCAGATAATGCTAATCTAATATGTTTTGTAAGACACGATTTTGAAAATACTATTCACGAAGAATTTCTATTTTGTAAATCTTTGTCAACAAGAACAACAGCTGAAGAAACATTTAATCTGATTGCTAGCTACATTAGTGATAATGGAATTGAATAGAACAAATGTGTGGGACTTAGTAGCGATGGATCACGGACAGAGGCAGGCACTCGTACTGTACTTTCTCCGGGGATCAAAGCCTTAGCACCAGAATGTATTTGGGTGCATTTAGCATCCACAGAGCGGTATTAGCTGTCAAAAAAATGCCACTGATTTTAACCGAATCTGTGAAGGAGAGTGTAAATTTTTTAAACTTCATAAAATCTCGCCCACTGAACTCACAAAGTATTCTCTGTTTTGTGCAAAGAAATGGGAAGTGAACATGAAGATCTTATTTTGCACTGCGAAGTGCGTTGGCTACCAAAAAGGAATGTTTTAGAAAGACCTATTGAATTGAAGGAAGAAATTTCAATATTCTTAGAAGCACGTCCACCAACGGCTTGTAGGCTATTGATCATGTTCAAAATAAGAGAGCTAAAAAGAACTACAACGTTAACGGGATTTTATTATCTCATATGATCAGTGGACCTCTAAATTAGAAAAAAGCGCGGAGTGCCATTTAAACCTACCATTTAAATGGGTGCCCTTTTGAGAAAGGGGAGAATTAGGCTCTAGGCACAGGGTGAATTAGGGTGAGTTCTATGCGCTTTTAGTACAAACATGTCTACAGGAAAATTGTTCCAGGTTAAATTTACAATCAAAATATCACATTTTAACCTCAAAGCTATTTTTTTTACAAAAATATATTCAAAAGAAAAGCAATAAAAACACGAAAGAAAGCAATTTTGTTTTTTGCCCCATAACTTTTTTCCACAGGGATATTGGTATAGATATTGCTTCAGCGAAAAATAACTTCTATCATTCCTCTTTAAAATGAAGTTTGGTAAAATTCTTTAAGATTTATAGTTTCCGAAATAGGATTTTTCAAAGTTCGCCGCTCACAGCATTCGTGGGCAATTTTCCCCATTATTTCGCAAACATTGTTCTGTAACTTTTTTCTACGCATTTCTAGGTATATGCAATGGTACGTTTAATAGAAAGAGAAGTCAATTACCTTTAAAATGGTCTACAGTATCAGGTTATATGGCTCTGTTTAAGCAAGTTATGCTTTTTCAAGGTTTCATACTTTTAATGATTTTTGATATTTTTAATGATAATTTTTTAAATTTCTCATTATGACTTTTTTTCTTGTACATTTAAAAGTACAAGATTTCTTGTACAAAAAAAGCTTATTTTCTTTACTTTAAAATGGTGTATTTCAAAAAATTCTAGGACTATTTTTAAACAAGATATCCGTAGTATATCCAAGAGTATCCTTAATTTGAGAAAAATGTAAGTTTTTTTTATTTATTTCAATTAGAAAAATATAATTACATATTATAACATAATTTTTAATTCCAAATAATTTTTGTTAATAACAATTTTCGATATTGTGAAATATAAAGGTACTTTACTCTTGAGCGAAATTCATATTTTTTAACATACCTCGTACACTATCACTAAAATTTTATATCTGATGATTGCATCTTAGGTATTAGACTATGCAGAGCATTTTATAAAGAATTTTTTTTTTCATTACGTTAATAATAAAAAGTTTTCCATATGGTTCCAACTTAGTAGTGGGACCTATTGCATGTGTATGTCACATTTTGAAAAAGATTGTTTAAAAATAGTTCCAGATTTTTTACGATACATACGATACAAAAAAATCTTGTTTAAAAATAGTTCCAGATTTTTTACGATACACCATTTTAAAGGAAAGAAAATAAGCTTTCTTTTTTATTAGACAATATATTATATACCTACATATACAATAAAAAAGTTATAATGAGAAATTTAAAAATAATCGTAAAATATATCAAAAATCATTAAAAGTATAAAATTTTGAACAAACATTTCTTGCTTAAAAATAGTCATACAGCCTTTTACAATAGACCGTTTTAAAGGTAATTTACTTTTATTCCTACTAAATGTAACATTGCATATGATATACCTAAAGCTACTTAGAAAAAAGTTACAGAACAATGTTTGAGAAGTAACAAGGAAAATGGGCCAAAATCGGTGTGAGCGGCGAACTTTGAAAAATCATATTTTGGAAACTATAAAATATAGAGACTTCTACTAAACGTCATTTTAAAGACTAAGGCAAGCCGCACACCAAAGAAACATGAAACGAAAATCATGAAACATGAAACGTGAAACATGTTTCATGAAAATAAAACACTGCTAAACAAATCTCAAAGTCCGCCTACCAATGAAACGAGTGTGATTCATGCTCATGACACATTTTTATTTTCGGAGAGTTTCATAAATGGCCGGACGTAGGATTTGTTTAGCAGTGTTTTATTTCCATGAAACGTAATTTACGTTTCATGTTTCTTTGATGTAAAGTCTATGGATGGAAGTTTTTTTTCTGTGAAGCAATGCCTATACCTATACAGGGTGAGGCAGATAAAGGGCCTATTAGAAATATCTCGAGAACTCAAGGTAAGAAAATTATAAAAATCGAAATACAGGGGTTTTGAGGTGTGAACTATTTAATGAAAATATTTTGGTCTCTTTGCTACTTCCGGTTACAGCGGAAGTTGGTTGTAACTTCGTTTTTTTAAATGGGACACCCTGTATATTTTTACATTTTTGGATTCTCCTTGATTTCTTCTTTCTTAAAATATAAGTTTTTGTAATATTATACAGGGTAGGTTAAAAGATAATTAGGTTTTTTTATTAATTTCGTAGCAAAATTCACACCCTGTAGAATTGTAGTAGTTTGACATGATAAACTCTGTTTATGTTCAAATGATTTTTAATATAGTCTAATATAATAAGAATTATTGGTATAGTTAAATTTTTCCTTTTTTGTATACAGGGTTGGTCGAAACTCAGAATGAGTATTTTCTGAGTTTTCTTAAATGGAACACACTATATTTTATTATCGTAATGAAATGATATTTTATGCTACTTTTTTATTTCTTAAGCATTTCCTATACCTAACTGCTTTAATTTGTGAGTTATTGGTGATTCAAGCCAAACATTAATTTCAACAAAAAATACGTGAAATTTTATTAGGTTGGCCGTGAAAATATTCAATCACAAATAATTTTTCGGAAATAAATACATATTAATCTTGACTGATCTTTAAAATTGCCAATAATGGTTGAGCTATCAAAATACCTACATAGTTAACATTCTTGGCGTGATTGACAATTAACCACAAACTAAAGCATTTAGGTATAGGGAATGCTTAAGAAATAAAAAAGTACCATAAAATGTCTTTTCATTGCAATACTAAAATACAGGGTGTTCCATTTAAGAATATTCAGAAAATCCTCATTCCGAGTTTCGACCAACCCTGTATACTAAAATTTAACATTTAGCTATGCTAATAATTTTTAATAATAGTAGACTATATTAAAAATCATTTTAACATAAATAGAGTTTTTGATATCCAACTACTACAATTCTACAGGGTTTGAAAATTGCTACGAAGTTAATAAAAAAACGTAATTAGCTTTTAAACTACCCTGTATAACAGTACAAAACCGCATATTTTAAGAAAGAAGACATCGAGTAGAATCTAAAAATGTAAAAATATACAGGGTGTCCCATTTTAAAAAACGAAGTTTTAAGCCACTTCCGGTATAACCGGAAGTGGCAAATTGATGAAAATATTTTCATTAATGAGATCACCCTTCAAAACCCCTTCATTCCAATTTTCATGATTCTGTTGCCTTTAGTTCTCTAAATATTTCTAATAGGCCAGTTATCTGCCTCACCCTATGTACCCGTGGAAAAAATTATGGGCCAAAAAGCAAAATTGCTATCTTTTGTGTTTTTTTTCTTGCTTTTCTTTCGAATATATTTTTGTAAAAAGAAATATTTTTGACTTTAAAATGTGATGTTTCGATGGTAAATTTAACCTAGAATAATTTTCCTGTGGATGTGTTTGTACCAAAAGTGCATATAACTCACCCTAATTCGCCCTGTACCTAGGGACTAATTCACCCCTTTCTCAAAAACGCACCCCTTTAAATGGTAGCACTCCGCGGTTTTTTCATATTTACAGGTCCATTGACTTTAGAAACAATAAAACCCCGTTAACGTTGTAGTTCCTTTCTAAAATATATAATCAATAGCCTATTGGGATGCAATATTTCAATTTAAAGACAGTTTTCATGATGTCAATTGGTTAATCAAGGTAGCCTACCTTTGTGATATTATTGACTTCTTGAACAATTTAAATATGACATTACAAGGTAGCAATGTAACTGTATTTCAAATACAAGAGAAGTTGGAAGCTGCAACAAAAAAACTTAATTTGTAGACCATTTGTAGTCGCGCGGAAGCAGGAAATTACAAAGCTTTTGCAAAGCTAACGGAACTACAAAAAAAAATCGTAAATTCATTGTCGGATGAGATTTCAGCGGCTTTCAAGAAACACCTGCTAGGACTGGACGCAAGAGGCAAATCTGAAGGAATACTTTCCCCATCCACAGCAACAAAGAGTGGATAAGGTATCCATTTACAATCGATGTATAATTCGAGGCAGAACTTTGGATTTAGATGTTGAGTCAGTACTTGAATTAACGTGTGATGGGGCACTCAAAGACATATTAGAAAAAATACCACTGATAGATTTTTGGCTGTTTTGCCGCCAGGAGTAGGTACCCAGTTTTAGCAGAAAAAGCGCTAAAATTTCTAATTCCTTTTGTTACGACCTATAAGTGTGAGGTAGGGTTTTAACACTGCTTTTCCTTAAAAATAAATATAGGAACCATTTCGAAGTCGAACCAGACCTGGGGATAAAATTAACTTCTCATTAATATTTGATTATTATTTTGTTTTATTACATTTTTGTTTGAGCAAATGATTCTTTATTAAAATAAATAAAACTGTCATCATCAGTAGCTCGACAACCCTTTTTGGGTCCTGGCTTGTTCTAGGATTTTCCGCCATTCTGTTCTGTTCCTTGCTTTGTTCTTCCAGTGGGTAATCTCAAGTGTATCTCTTCAAATAAAACTGTACTAAATATTTAAATATGTTTTCTTGTACACACACCAGGCTATGCAAAAAATTAGTGGGTCACCAAGGATAAGTTGATCTAAACAATATAAAAATTGAGGACTTTCGAAAATCCAACTCATCAAATTAAGTGAGAATCAACAAGGTTACCTACTTAGTACACTAGACATTAGACCAAGACCTAATAGAAGAAGAGCTGCGAAGTTCGCAGATTATAGAAAAGGATGTACATGCCAGAAATAATCTTTTTTATCAAATTCAGAATATTGCTGCCAAGTCTTGTCCTCAAATGACTGTGTACAGGTGGATGACGAAATCATTAGTTGCAAAGAACTGTAAGATATTGACAGTCACCACTGAGTCACCAAAGTATGGAAAAACAAAATACATATCGATGAGGCGAGCGAAGAATCAGAAGATTTCAACAAAATCAATTCTGTTGCTAAAGCATATGCTGCTTGTTCCAACATAAGAGAATTTGTTCAGACTGCTGGAACTAAGACAACAATAAAAAATAACAGACTTTTTTTTCACTCTTTACTTGAAACTTTGTATTTACAATATTTTGTAATACATACGAGTACATATGTATTTTTCCTTCTCTATTCTTTGTCTTTTTAAAAAGAATCAATATATTTGTATGCTTACATTTACTAATGTTTATTGCTATATGTTTATATGGGATTAGCCACAGTTAGGTTGTAATGACAATTACATATCGATACATTTTTGGCAAAGTAACGTAAGTGATATTTTTGGCGAAAATCATGTTTTTCCATTAAACTAACGCTATTAGTGTTTAGAAGGTACTGCCAAAGTGTAAGTAGTACCTAAGCCTAGAATTACTTTAAACCTTTTTTTTAACTATTTTAAAAACGTATGTCCAGAATTGTTTTAATCATACCCGCAAAATAAACGCAACTTTAGCACTATTTCCATAATAATAACGTAAGCAAACGTCGTTTACCGCCATAATAACGTAAGTACCAGTCGGTTTCTGTTACTTACGTCAGATTTTCGAAGTCAGTGTTTGGCTTACGACAGTGGTGACAGATTCGTGCTACAATCGACTAAATTATTGATTTTAGGTAAGTTATAACGAAAAACATGTTTTTGTAGTTATATTTCAAAAAACTCTAAAACCCTAACTAACATTATGAACCTGTAAAACTCCTTTTCATATTTAATTTCGTTTATTTATTACAAATTATTTTGACATAACCTAAGAAAAAATTCGGTTGAATTGTTTGTTAAAAAATCTTTGTAAATTTTGATATAAAATGTAAAATTTTTGTCAAAAAATAAGTTAAAAATTGTAAAATTATGAATTTGAACTCTTGTATCTAGAAATATCTAGAAACTTGAGAGAATGGTTTCAAATACCAGAAGCTGCGAACATAATACATGCGGCACAAAACAGAGAAACCTATCGTTTGATGGTCGCCAACCTTCGGTAGAAGACGGCACATAAAGAAGAAGAAGTATCTAGAAAACGGTTAGAAATAAAGAAATATTGCTTGTATGTTTCTATTCTGATTTGCATAGAATAGTGCAGTTACTGAAGCTTTTCACTTTCGATTTCGTTGAACCTTCATCGATTTTCATGAAAATTGGTGAGTAGTTAGAGGATACCTCAAGGAATAAAGGTGACATGATGCAAACTTGCGCTTTTACTGGGTGTGGATGCTCCCTCTTCTCGTGGGTGAAAATTATTTTATTAAAAATAATACCATACAATAATAATATACAAGTCGATAGAGGGACAAATTCTAAGCCAAATTTGTTATATAACGTTATTAAAATAAATTAATGCTTTTTGAGTTATTAAATATCAAAAATTTTATTTTTTCGTAAAAAAATGCCTGTTTTAAGGCTGTTTTTCACGTGTAACTCAAAAACTATAAGCTTTTACAAAAAAGTTATAATTGACGAAATTGAGGATAATAAAAAACTAAATACACCCATTAATTACTTAAAGAACTAAACTAATGTTAATTCAAAGTGAGTTATGGGTAATTGAATGTATATTATTTTCGACGATTACTCAAACTAAGTATTCAAGCTTCAATAACGGGGAAACGATGCACTTTATAAAATATACCTGCTAAGCACTTGTTAAAGTATGTACTTCGGAATACCTATCAAATGAGCTTCAGAAGAAGTTAATAGCTTCAAAATTAAGCAAGTTATGATGAAAATAAGAGAATCCTTTCGAATTTTTTAGGAAAAAAGTGAAAAATAAAACATATCCCATTTACACAAAAATTAAAAATTTATAGTAATCCTTACAAGAATTTATATACAGTATGTCCCTGTAAGTTGTATCCATATGAAAAACTTTTTTATTATTAATTTTACGAAAAAAAGTTATTCTTTATAAAAAGCTCTGCATGGTCCAAAACCTAAGATTTAACCATCAAATATCAAATTTTTTGAATATTATACGAGGTATGTCAAAAAGTTTGAATTTCACTCAAGAGTAAAGTAGCTTTATTTTTCGTAATATTGGAAATTGCTATTATGAAAAGTTGTTTGGAATTAAAAACTATATTCTAATATGCAATTACATCCTTCTAATTGAAAAATTTTTTTTTGAAAAATTATGGATAACTATCATTATTTTTCCAGTTATTTCAATTCTGATAACTCTTTTATTATTAATTTTACGAGAAAAAGTGATTCTTAATAAAAAGTTCTGGATGGTCTAAAACTTAAAATACAACCATCTTATATCAAATTTTCTCAATTTTATACGAGGTATGTCAAAAAAGATAAATTTAGATCAAAAGTAAAGTACCTTTATAGTTCAGAATATTTCAATTAGAAGGATATAATTAAATACTGAAACATAGTTTTTAATTCTAAATAACTTTTCATAATAACAATTTTCAATATTGTGAAAAATAAACTTATTTTACTCTTGAGCGAAATTCATATTTTTTGACATACCTCGTATAAAATTGATAAAATTTGTTATAAGATGGTTGTATTTTAGATTTTAGACCATGCAGAACTTTTTATTAGGAATCACTTTTTTTCGTAAAATTAATAATAAAAGAGTTATCTGAATTAAAATAACTGAAAATAATGTTAGTTATCCATAATTTTTCAAAAAAAAAAATTTCAATTAGAAGGATGTAATTGCATACTAGAATACAGTTTTTAATTCCAAACAACTTTTCATAATAGCAATTTTCAATATTGTGAAAAATAAAGCTACTTTACTCTTGAGTGAAATTCAAACTTTTTGACATACCTCGTATAATATTCAAAAAATTTGATATTTGATGGTTAAATCTTAGGTTTTGGACCATGCAGAGCTTTTTATAAAGAATAACTTTTTTTCGTAAAATTAATAATAAAAATGTTTTCCATATGGATACAACTTACAGGGACATACTGTATATTAGTATAAGTAGGTAATTATTCCAACAAGTTAGAGCGGTTTAGAATGCACATTTTTGAAAAAAAAAATGTAATTTAAAAAAATCAGAATTTTTAAAATGATCGTAAGTTTCATTTTCTTTTGATAATAACTCTAAAAATACTCAATATACGTAATCAATGATATATAACTAAGTTTTAGTTTTTTCCGTGTCAAATATTTTACCTTTTTTGCTTAATTGATTGTTGTAACGTTATTTTGTGTTTCTTATAATAAACGATTGTTTGTAATTCTTTCCAAATTACTTTAAGTGCTACAATTTCCCGCCAAAGTGACGTATGTGTGTGCTTACGTTACATTTTTTATCAAGGCTCAAGATTTTAGAACCCGTAAAATAACTTAAGTATCAATTAACCGTTAAAACTATACAAAAACTTTAAAAAATATCGTTTTTTATTAAACTGTAGACCTCAAAAAACACCCTGGTAAATTTTGTATAATTTAAATAAGCTTAAACAGGTTAAATTAAAAACATGGTTTTTCTACAAAAACGTTTTTGGTGGCTTACGTTACTATGCCAAAAATGTATCGATATATTTACCTAAAATACTTAATGTTTGGATTTCCACTCCGGAAATCGTTGTCAAAAGATATTAAGAACAATAATTTGTTAATAAGGTGTTTGCAACCACAACAAATTATTATTGCTTATTAACTACATACTTGTACCCAGTTCAATACATATTATGTACAGCTGTGGTCACTGCACAGTGTACCCCTTCATTTTTACATTGTAATACTGTAAAATCCCAGTGTCATACAGATTTGCATAAAAATAAAGGGCTTATCAAAAGTTTCACATGTATTTAAAAATTACATTAAAAGTTATTAAAAAACAAAAACCAATTCCTAAACTCAATAATTTTGACTCAATTTGATTCAATAAAACTTCTTTCTATAATTTCCATTTCATAAAATAGATTTATTTTGTTTCCATTTTTTAACTTTAATCAACCTGTTCTGGGTCAGCAACTGATAATGTCCCTTTGATGTAAAGGTGTGTTTAAACGAGATAATAATTCAAAAAATCGGTTACTAGATATGTAAGGGTGTAAGCTATTCAATGAAAAGAGCTGTACATATTTAGATATATGTAATACAATAAAAACATAATAGGTTAAATATTATGTGTAATATCATGTTATGTATATAAACATAACATGTGCATATAATAAGCACAAACATAATATGTACAGCTGTGGCCATTGAATAGTTTACCCATTAATATCCAGTGGCTGATTTTACGAATTTTTACCTCCTTTAAATGCACCTTTTACTTCAAATTGACACATCATTCAAACGCATATAGGCTTTTTGGATGCAATTAATAGCTTTTTATTTTATTTTTCAATACGATCGTAATTTTTGAAGATATTCTTCTTTAGCGGCGAATCGATTGAGGGTAAAATTTGATTGATCCGCGCGCATGCGCACACCGACAGTATGGTATTAGTTGTTATACGGGCTCTGATTGGGTGTTGAAATTTTGAAATGATCTGTCAATAATTGTTCAATATGGAGGTTATCGGTAAACAAAAATATTGTATATTAGTTTTTATTGATGTGTGGACAGAAATAAAATCAAATTTATAATTATAGTGACTTTTTAAATAGTTTTGAAAAGCCACAGGTACGTAATTCTAAATGTTTCAGTTGGAAATACCTAATAGTTTCAATAACTATCTATTTGGAAAATGTAAACAAAATAATGTAGTTACCTATTAGTAGGCAATGCTTTAATTTACATAAACTGATTACGAACAAACTTTCTACAAATCTTCATCTCATATATCGTTTTCTTACTCTATATTTTGTTGTATTTTATTTCGACAAAAATCAAACTAATAATTTTATTAAATTCATATAAATTTATGGTGTAAACGTTTAGTTTGTGTATATTCCCACATGACGTATACGAGAGTTTGGTGCAGTTTGAAATGGCGTCAACTTTCGTACGGCGGGTAGACGTGAAGTGGGTTCAAGCCCCAAGCAAGTTATTATTCTTTTATTTTTTTTATAGATTTTATGATTGTAAGTATATTATTATATAATTTTTTGAAGATATTCTTCTTTTTTGAAAGTGGTAGATAAGAAAGTTAGTTTGATTTTTAAATAAAATAAGTACAAATAACCTTTTAAGTATATTTACTTCGTTTAAATTACCTATTATATAATAGAAGAATATCTTCTTACGTGCGTACAAAGTACACACACATTCTTTTTTTAATTTAATTTTTTAATTAAAACGCATAGCAAATGTTCATTATAACTGATAGAATTGTTTAAAAAGAACTACAACTTACAAAAATCACCAGTCGCTTGGAGTTCATTATAAATTTTGATTCAGTTTCCAAACAATAGCAATATTGTATACCACAATGATGAAGGACGTCACAATGAAGAATTTAGTTAGGTGAGATTTTGTAGCAGTCTCCAGAAGTATTTTTGGATAAAACACCAATAATTTTTTCATTATAAAAAGGTACCTATATAAATAATTATATATTACAGATAAACCCAAATATATAAAATTCAATTTAATTATTATTAACCTACATATTTTTATCAGTATCTTACATAAATTAAATAATACGCTAGAGATCATTATTTTCTGTCTCCTTCTTAGATTGGGATAGAAACGCTAAATGACCTTTAGGACATCTGTTGGCATAATGTCCTTTAGTACCACACTTATAACATGTAACATCTTCCAGTCTTTTGGGCAACATTTTTTGCAAGTACAAATTTTGACTAGTTGGCTCTGCATTATTTTCTTGACTCTTCTCGTCCTGTAGAAAAAGAACCTTTGTTGGATCTACCATTTTATTGCAATGGATAGCTTTGTGACCATGTTCACCACAAAAATGACATATAGTCTTTTTCTGTTCCTTTTGTTGGTCTGGAGGTGCCGGAAGTTCAAATCGTGGATGCATATATTTACATTTAGGTCCATCGGGGCAAAAACCAGCTAAATAGTTTGTACATAATACCCTTCTAACATGTCGGTGTCTGCAATGGGGACCATGTCTACAAAAACCTCTATCATACCATGGACAATCTTTGATTTTACTTTCTGGGTCGATATGAAGGAATGGACATTCTTTATTGTGACAAGCATTGAAACGTGAATAAAAATAACATTCAGGCATTTTAGTCATATCGTATTCGTGGAGGAACTCACACTGATCACCTTTTTTGCATAATCCTCTAAGCCAATGTTTACATACAATGGTTCTATCTCCTCTAACATGTCTGAAAGGGCATTGTGGACCCTTTTTACAACCATTGATTGTGCTAAAAAATAAACAAACAGCTGCCGTTGATTCTAAAATAAAAAGAAATAGTATAAATAAATAAATAGAAATAGAAAAAAATACATGATAATAACAAAGAAATCAAATATACAAACAAGCATACATTTGAGAAATGTACCGATAGAAATGGTTGATAAATACAAATACCTAGGAACCTGGATTTCAGAATAATGATTAACCCTCGTAAGGCGGTGCGGGGTGCAGGTGCACCCCAGACCTCGTTTTTCTCACCTATCTTTTTTAATATTTTTTTTGATTATTGTCCATTTTTTTATTTGTATTAAATTCAATTCTAAATGTATTCCACCCATTACAGCATTTAAAACTCTTTGTATTTACATGCTTTTTTGAAAAAAATGACTTTTGGGTGCAAATGATGAAAATTTTGTATCCTGAATTGGACATTTCTGATGTTCCTCCTGGAGCTAACAGAGCTATGGGACAAGGTCGGTGTTACTTATGTCAGAGAAAAAAGACTGAAAGTCCCGGCATAACTGTATTGTGTGTAAAAACTTTTTGTTGCTCATTCTGTGAAAAATTTCCTGTGTTTGTCTTGTGATGATAATAATTTTTTTTAAGAAGAAATGAGTACTTTTTTTGTAAAATTATGTTTCGTACTACAATAAATACGTCCTAATTATCTTTCAAATTAATTTCCCCGACGTTTCGATATAAAAAAAATGGATATACAGATGGGGTGCAACTGCACCCCACACCGTTGTTTACATAATAATCAAAGTACCGCCTTACGAGGGTTAAATAACAGAAATAAGGGCTAGGATAGCAATAGTAAGAAATGCGTTTGTAAAAATGAAAACAATTCTCTGCAACAGAGACCTTACATTAGAACTGAGAGTAAGAGCTCTGGGATACTATATGTTTTCTATACTGCAATATGGACGATCAGAGGAAGGACGTATTCCTGTGCTTTCTAGACTACGAGAAAGCGTTTGATCGTGTCCAACATCACAAGTTAATGCAGATCTCAAGAAGCTTGATATAGACCAAAAAGACATAAGATGCATTGAAAACTTGTACTGGTATCAGGCAGCACAATTAAAAATAGACAATTCTATATCCAAATCCATACATATAAGAAGGGGTGTTCGGCAGGGATGTGTGCTTTCCCCTCTTTTATTTAACATTTATTCGGAAGCCATATTTCAAGAGTATTTGGAAGATGCAGAGATGGGAATCAAAGTGAATGGAGTATTAATCAACAACATACGATATGCTGATGATGCTGTCTTAATTTGCGACAACATAGCAGATCTTCAACAACTTGTCACTATAATCGGAGAATACAGTAAGCGAATGGGATTAGAGATTAATACCAAAAAGACCAAATTCATGATCATCTCCAGAAACTTGGATGCATTTGAAAACTCCACCATAACACGGAATACTAAGTCCATTGAGAGAGTGAGCAAATTCAAATACCTAGGAACGTGGCTTTTTGAAGACTGGGCATCGGACAGGGAAGTAAAATGTCGCATTGAGCAAGCTCGACAAGCTTTCGTAAAATTCAGGAAGGTACTGAGCTGCTCAGAGTTCGACCTTACACTGAGACTAAGGTTTACTAAATGCTACGTGTGGTCGGTGCTGCTATATGGCATAGAGGGCTGGACACTCAAAACGAGGGATATAAACAGATTAGAAGCCTTCGAAATGTGGCTTTATCGCCGTATCCTAAAGATACAATGGACGGCGAAAGTCACAAATGTGGATGTCCTTAAAAGAATCAACCAAGAACGTCAGCTTTTCGAAAACATCAAGAAAAGAAAAACGGCGTATTTGGGTCACATCATGCGAAACGAAAAATACCAGTTCCTTCAACTTATAATCCAGGGTAAAATTGAAGGCAAGAGAGGAATAGGACGCAAGAAAATGTCCTGGCTCCGAAACATAAGGCAATGGACAGGGATTACCGATATACAATCACTGATCCACATTGCAAGAAACAAAGAGTTAATGGAAAATGTGATCGCCAACATCCATTAGTGGATTTGCATTTGAAGAAGAAGAAGAATATGGACTTGAAAGCTGGACATTGAAGCAAGAGCACATAAATAAACTACAGACCTTTGAAATGTGGTGTTACAGTGGTATGAACTGCAGTGATATGAACTGTTAAGACTGATAATACAGGAAAAGATATACTCCAGGGAAATAAGGTTTTTGTCGGGACACTTGAGCAGCCAGGTTGCAAATGGGTTTTTTGGGTACTATATACCTAATACATTATGCATACAAAAATGCCCGTCACAGTTCGGAGAATTTTAGTTATTAACAAATTAGGGTAAAAAATGGCAGTTTTTTCGTTTAAATCGCTACAGGTAAAAATAGGATAATTAAATATCTTATTTATAGTATTCTTCTTTTAGTAGATGAGCCAATGTTTAAAACGGCAGTTTTTTAATTTTGGTCCGATCATTTGTTGCTTCGAAAATTGCAAAATAAAACTAAAATTTCGAAAATAAAAAATTTGCTATAACTTTCGCGAAAGTGACCTTACAACTTTTATATTTCACAAAAAGTTGAGTCAAAGAGTCCATATACTGCACAAAAAATTATAAGACGATTCGTCAATTAGTTTAAATTTTTTTGTAATGTTATTGTTCAGAAAATAATAATTATATAGAAATTCTGTGAAAACCATCACATGAAAGAACAATAGTCTTGTTTTCAAATTATTGAAGAAAATCACGAAAAAGTAATTTTTGTCACTACGAAAAGATTTTACTAAAGTAGAGTCATTTTTGGCTTGAAAACAATTTGAATAGCTTTGTTAATATTGACTGTAGAGTAAATTTACCTTGGAATTTCAAAAGCTGGTATTTTTACACAAATTTTCAAAAAAAAAACTTTTCGCCTATGTTAATTACGGTCAAAGTTGGCCACTTTTATTATTTAATTCACAGTTTTTTTTTTTTTTTTTTATTCCATTTATTAAAATACGTAATAACAATATACAAAAAAAAAATACATTAAAAAACCAAGAGCCGTAGCTATGCTGGTTTTGTGGTAACATAATAAACATAAATATAATGGTAACAGATTACATAACATAAAACTTTTTAGACTACTTTACACTGAAGGTTAAGTTTTCCTATATAGATTCATTAAAGAAATTGTATTAAAGTAAATGATTAAATTATTATTTATTATTAAATTGTTATAGAATTATATTCAATTAAAACTATCTGTTGTAGTAGTTAGTAAGAAGTAACTCTTTTAATTCAGTTTTAAATCTTTCTAGCCTGCAGTCTTTGATCTTTGTGGGTAACTTATTATACAAGATCAGACCACTTGAGTATATACTTCTTTGTGCACCAGTAGTTCGCATTCTTACGGTTTGAAAACTACCTCCCTGTCTGGTATTATGGTCATGCACATCTTCTATACGTCTTAGAGTAATATTTGTAAGTGTTTGAGAAAGCTTAATTTGATGAATGAATATACAAACTTGTAAAATGTATAGCGACTCAATGTTTAGAATTCCTCTCTGATAGTACAGGTCGTCAGTTGGATGAAGTCTTGACAGTTGAAATATATATTTCACAGCCTTGTTCTGTAACACCATGAGAGGATGTAGCTGTTTTTGATTTGTATTACCCCAAACAATAGTTAGATATGACAAATGTGAATTTATTAAAGAGTGATAGATCATTTTACGCTGTGGGATACTTATAAATTTAGCAATTCTTCCAAGCATACCCACTGCTGGAGCTATTTTTTGACACGTGTTCAATATATGCTGTTCCCATGTTAGTCGATTATCTATGTGTAAGCCAAGGTATTTGGTAACATTTTTTTTAACGAATTTGAATTTTCCAAAATTTAACTGTAGCTCTCTGTGTTCTTCAATATTTGAAATTATTGTGTAACTACATTTATTCATATTGAGTGAGAGCTTGTGGTATCTGAGCCAGTCATCTATATCTGTCAGATCTTTTTCTACAACATATTCTAGCTTTTTGGGATCTTTGTCAGCATACAAGAGTCCCGTATCATCAGCATATAAAAATAGCGTTGATTTTAAAGGCAGATTGGAGATGGAGTTTATATAAATAAGGAACAATGTTGGTCCCAATATAGACCCTTGAGGAACTCCACATGTGATGTCTTCTGCTGTACTAAGTACATTATTACAGAGCACTTTTTGTATTCTGCCAGTCAAATAATCCCTGAGCCATACTAAGGACATACCAGTTATACCATATTGTTCAAGCACTGAGATAAGTAACTCATGGTTAACTGTATCAAAAGCTTTTTGTAAATCTAGTGATACAAATACACAGCTTAATCCTTTGTCTAAGTTACTATATATATCTGTAATCAAATCGGTAGCTGCTGACACTGTGCTGGAATTATGTCTGAAACCATATTGTCGATTAAACCAGGCACCAGTTGTATTCAAGAAGTTTACGATTTGAAGATTTACACATGATTCTAATATCTTTGACATAGCTGTTAAGAGAGATATTGGCCGATAACTTCCTGGCTGTTTTGAGTCTCCTCCCTTATAAAGTGGTATCACTATTGCCATTTTCATAGAGCTCGGGATTGTTCCAGTGACAAGAGAAAGGTTAACTAATTTAGTTATAATCGGTAGAAGCTCCTCTTCAAACTCCCTGATAATATCAACACCAAAGCCATCCCAGCCAGGAGATTTGCCTTTTTTTAGTTTTCTTACAACCTCTTGAACATTAATTTCTAAGACTTGTTGCCATTCAAATATATATTCTTTTGGTGATACATTTATTGGAGTGCTTGTTGAAGGTGTTATGTTTTTTGACAGAGATTTTCCTACTTGTGAAAAATATTTGTTTAATTGGTTTGATAGCTCCTCAGATTTATTATATATCGAGTTCTGATAGTGTAGTTCATGTATTGTTATTGTTTTTTTTGTATTTTCGGCATTATGAATAAGGTGATTGATATTTGCCCATAATTTTTTACTATTGCCTTGTGCATCGGATAATTTATTCGTGAAATAGTCTTTTTTTGCTTTGCCTACTGCTTTCAGTAGTTCATTTTGCACGGACTTATAAACATCTTGTAAGAACTTACTATTAGGGAATTGTCTATGCCTTCTATAATGAAAATCTCTTTTTAAAACAAGGTTATGTAATGTGACATTAAACCATGGTGCACTTTTTTGTCGAAATCGATTTTTAATTGTTTTTGTATTAAGATTATTTAAATAAACACGTAATATTTCATCACATAAAGAATCAGGTTCATTCCAAATCTGATTTTGCAAGCTGTATATTTCATTTTTGAATTTCAGTTTGTTTAAAGTTGTTACTGTATAATACTTGTCAGTGGTTATAAATGATGTGTTTTTTACCTTTAATAGCTGCAGTTGATGATCACCGAAACCTTCATCTACTATATATAACGTTGCATCAAAGTTTAAAGTGTTTGTCATCACATAATCAATACATGTAGCCGAATGATTGGTGATTCTGGTAGGGTTAGTTTTATTTAATATACTAAAACCGTTGGACACAATTGTTTGACAAACTAATTTTTGTGGGATACTCTCTTGAATAAGGTCTATGTTAAAGTCACCTAGTATCCAAACTGGAATTTTTTTATTCACAAATATGTTTAGTGCTGTATCCAGTGCATCAAAAAGTTCATTGCAGTAGAAATCTTGAGGTCGATATACTCCACCCACTATAATACTTCTATCGATCTGTAAAAATAACATTGAACACTTTTTATTATATCTGTAGACTTCTGAGTACTCGTAACAGCTTTTAACAAATAACCCTACACCACCACCTTCTTTATCCCTACAAACAAAAACTGAACTATAACCATTCACATTAAAATATGTTTCTTCACCCACTCTCAGCCAATGTTCGGCCACTACAATTAAATCTGGCATATTTAACTTAACAACTAACGTTTCAAAGTTCAATATCTTATTTCTCAAAGACTGAGCATTCAGGTAGAGTATGTTAAACTCAGTACTATTATCACACTGTACTTTATCCAGTTTAAATTTTATTTGCAATTTACAATCATTATCCATTTTACTAACGTATTTTCCATTTTACTATAATGTTCACACAAATAATATTAAAGAGTTTTGATAATATCCTCATTGTGAATGTAAATTGGCTCAGAATCATCAGATTTTTTTACATATACCCTACCATTTTTTGTCCAACAGTATTTGTATTTCCTTTCCTTTTTTAATTTGTATGCAATGTTAAACAAGTTTCTGTTTGTAAAGGTGAGCTGCTCGTTTATATAGATCTTTGAAGTATTCTCTTTGTTTTTGTTGCAACTCAGCATATTAGATTCCATTTTACGATTTTTTCGTGCTTTGATAAACTTAGTTTTTATATCACGTGATCTCATCTTTGCAACAATTATTGCTCCATTTTTGGTTTCTTGTTTGAAGCAGTCTGACACATCTTGACTATTAAAATTACATGATAAAAGATCATTAGCAATTTCCATTAGAACTTCTTTGGGATCTTCATTTTTGATTTGAGTTCCGTGAATCTCTAGGTTACAGGAAAATTCTTTGATTTCTAGTTCACAGATTCTTTTTTCCAGCTGGCTAACTTTGGTTTTTAATTGGATATTTTCTCTTTTCATATCTCGCAATTCCCGTAATGCATTTTGATTTTCCACTGTAAGAGTATCAAATTTGCTGCTCAGGAATTCCATAGATTCTTCCATTTTCTGAAATAACTTTTGAAACTCTGAGATTTCCTTTGATTTGTTTGAAGAAAAATCGACTTCATCCGACTTAACCTCACTTTTTGCACATTGACCACATTTGATTGTATTTCCTTTCATTGCTCCAGATTTTTCTGCACAACTCTCGTGAAAATAATTTCCCTTACAAATACTGCACATTACAGCATGAACTACCTTTTTTTTGCAGAAAAAACAAAATTTTTCTGTAGAGCTCATTTTTGTAATGTTTACTTGTACTTAACCTCTCTTCACTTCAATATATGTACATGTTCAGTTACTTCAATATATGTACATAAAATTCTCCTGTAACAGTGTTAGTTACCATACTACTCCGAAACGGCTTGGCCGACTTTTATGAAATTTTACAAGTGTATCCTATGGGACTGAGAATACGTTTTAATATATTTTTCATACCCATAAGTTATAAGGGGGGTTGCCCCCTGACATTTTTTTTATTTTTTTGGACAAAATTGTCTATCTTAATTTTATATGATTTAGGATTAAAAAATACATACAACCCTTAATTTACACTTTTCCATCACCAACCCCTATTTGTTAATACCCATCTATATATTTACATCTATAAAATTCTCCTGTCACAGTGTTAGTTGTCATACTCCTCCGAGACCGCTTGACCGATTTTGATGAAATTATATATGTATATTCGGTAGGTCTTAGAATCGGTCGTAATCTATTTTTCATATGTTTTTTTCATATTTTCAAATGTTAGGTTGGGATTTACGTACATAACGTACTCTACAAGACTACGAGTACATACAATTTAAAAAAATTATGATCAAAATCCATCAACAAGCTCTGGAGATATTAATCGCAGCTTATGTTTCAAAAATCAGTTTCATTTTTTGAGTGCACGGATTTTAATAATTCATTTCCACCAACCACAAATCGATTTCGTTAGAACGTTATTTTTAAAGCTTTATTAACAACTCCGTTGAAGTTTAAAGTTTAGTCAAACTTTTACACATAAACTATATACATTCAGCTTCAAAATGGCGCTAGTTGGGTTGCTTAATTGTTATAAACAAAGTAGCTGTCAATTAAATAAAAAAAGTGGCCAACTTTGACTGTAATTAACCTAGGCAAAAAGTGTTTTTTTGAAAATTCGTATAAAAATACCATCTTTTTAAATCCCAAAGTAGTTTTAATCTACAGTGAATATTAACAAAGTTATTCAAATTGTTTATGAACTAAAAATGACCCTACTTTAGTAAAATGTTTTCTGAGTGATAAAAATGACTTTTTAATAATTTTCTTAAAATATTTTGAAATCATGACTTTTCTTCTTTTATGTGGTTTTCACAGAATTGCTAATACATTACTATTTTCTGAACAATAATATTGTGAAAAAAAGCTCATTGGGATAAACAAATTAAATAAAATTTAAACTAATTGACGAATCGTCTTAAAACTTTTTGTGCATTATATGGACTGTTTGTCTCAACTTTTCGTGCAATATGAAAGTCTTAAGGTCATTTTCACAAAAGTTATAGCAATTTTTTTATTTTCGAAATTTTAGTCTTATTTTGCAATTTCTGAAGCAACAAATGATCGAACTGAACATCAAAAACTGCCATTTTAAACCTTGGCTCATCTACTAAAAGAATAACAGTATAAATAAGATATTTAATTACCCTATTTTTACCCGTAGCGATTTAAACGAAAAAACTGCCATTTTTGACACTTATTTGTTAATAACTAAATTTCTCGTCCGAACTGTGAGGGGCATTTTTGTATGTATAATGTATTAGGTATATAGTACCCAAAAAACCCATTTGCAACCTGGCTGCTCAAGTGTCCCGAACATGGTATATTTTTGCCTTATTTCCCTGGAGTAATAAGAGTAGGAAGGAGTATAGGAAGAAGGAGAGTGTCAGGGTTGAAGAATTTAAGGGACTGGTTTAAATGCAGTTCTATAGAACTCTTCAGAGCAGAGGTAGATAGGGTAAAGATAGTGATGATGATATCCAACCTCCGATTGGGAGACGGCACTTAAAGAAGAAATAGTAAACATAAACTTACTGTCCATTCCTTGAAATGGTAATGGAAGTGCTCCATATTGTTCTTCAAGAGCTACTTCTATGTCGAATTTAATATGATCAACATTGGCTATTACACACTCCATTTTTAATCGCTTATCCAGACAAAATATTCTACAATTACTTAAAAATCTACATTTGTTTATGAAAACTACTGTTAAGTTTAAACCACACCGCAATCCCACTACTTCAGACTAGACGTCAACTGTACATGTCAAAGTCAAATGTCAACGTCAAAATATCCTACCCAAAAAGCCGAAAGTATGCTGCCAGCAATACAATATCTTGTATAATTGGTAACATTCCAAAAAAGAAATATTGTATTTTTTTAACCTTCTTTACCTATTAACGGTATAAAGTATTTTTTACCTTGTAAATATATAAATAAAATATAAAACATCTAAATTCGAATTTTAGTCAATTTATGTTTAAGAGCGTAAGAACAGGAACACTGTAATTAAGTTTACGCTGTTTGCCGCTGGATGGTGCTAGTAACGTGCAGCTCAAGGTATTATTGAAATTTGACACACAGACTCAAGGTCGACAAACGAAAAGCATACTTACCTGGCGTAGGGGTTACCGTGATCAACAAGGCGGTTCCCCCAGGGTGAGGCCCTCCCATTGCACATCGGTTGGGTTGACCCCTGCGATTATCCCTAATGCGGATAACTCGGGCGCGTAATTTTTGGTAGTCGGGACTGCGTACGCGCTGTCCCGGTGTTAAATAATCCAAACATAATTTTTTATAAAATGTCATTATTTTAATAATAAAGGTATTTAAAAATTTAACCATGGACCATGACCATAGTTTTCTTATGTTGTGTTCTTCTTGTCGTTGTGTACAGTATTTCTCACGATCATCTTTCAGTGGGTTTTTCGATTTCTTTCTAATTTCTAACGCATTAAATTGTATGTGACAGAAAAAAAGGCACGTCGGTGACATGTTTTATAACATTTCTTCTAGTTGTCGATAGATGGCGCCATAATAAAAAATAATTTTTTTTAATAAGATCATACACAATATTACAAATATAATCTGTATAATTTATAAGACAATACAAATCAAAGAAAATACCATTTTATAAATGCAAGAAACATTTGTTTTTATTCTAAATTGAAAATAAAATGTGATAACTATCAGATTTAACTAAAATGTCATGTTAGAATAAATGTCATAAATGTGTATTATCACGGACTTACCCTTTTTCCTATCATTTTTTACGCACTGAAAAATGAACATGAAAAGGACAATAGCTGCGTCTGCGTTAAGCGTGTGATACACATACACGAGTAAGTACGCGAACTTATGGCTCGACGACAGGACAGCAAGTACGCGTACTTTAAGCAAATAATACTATTGACTAATACCAAAATACTATGGACTATACAGGGTGTCCCGGAAAATAGTGCGTTCCTTCAAGGTATGGGCTAAGTGCACCATTTAGAGCAAAAAAGTCTAATAAATTTTTTTTGTTAAGTCAACCGTTTTCAAAAAAATAATTTATTAATTTTAATGCATTTGATTAATGTCCACAGAAAAGCAAATACAGCCGGCAGCGCTGCGTTCCTTCTGTGCTAAAATAATTTTACTGTAACTCAACTATAGTATTTTTACTACAAAAACGTTATTACGTAGGTCAAAATTTTTGACGTAAGAGAACTGTCAAAACATTAGAATGTGACTTTTCATTATTGCCGTGTTTATAATAAACATAGCAATAATGAAAAGTCACATTCTAATGTTTTGACAGTTCTCTTACGTCAAAAATTCTGACCTACGTAATAACGTTTTTGTAGTAAAAATACTATATCATGAATCATCGATCATAGGCATAATATACATTGATAAAATACTGATAACAGTAATAGAAAAACAGCATAATATTTGTGTTTATTAAATATCTAATAAATAAGGTTTGTATAGTGTTTTAACTTACATAAAAATTTTTTATTACAATAAAGCTACGTCTTCAAGAAGCATCGATAGAACATGTTGCAAACATTTGAGTACCTGCATTTCTCCATTCAATCTTCTGGGAAGTTCGAATGGTTCAATTAGATGATTATAAAAAATATTCACAGCCCACAAATTCATACTTTTGTCAACCACGAAAGTTAAACACACCATTCGTAAAAATAAACTTTATCTGCACATAACACTTTACACAGAAATTCGGGTTCTCTGAAGATCTTATTTTACTTGGAGGTAAATAGCCTTGCTGTAAATCTTGCACTAAACGTAATTAACATAATATCATGATACTCGCTATCGAAATCATGACAATATCACAACAATAGGATGTACCTATAGGGCTTTTCATTCACAGTCATTTGTTTCGAGCTTCTGTCATGTGTCACATAATATTAATATATCTACAACATACGTTATTGGTATATACAATAATACAAACCACAGACGTATGACGTAGATATATTAATATTATGTGACACATGACAGAAGCTCGAAACAAATGACAATCGATGAAAAGCCCTATTCTGGGGTTACAGGTGATTATGATATGACTGTGTTTACAATTTGTATATTTTTATCTAAGCTGTGTCAAAATAAATAAAACTGCCGTGTTGCCAAATGTAAATTTTAGTAAAATACATTATTTTAATTTTTTGGGGCAACAGATGACTTTAGAAAAAAAATGTATAAGAAAGTTTTCTTTTAAATGGTGCATTCTACCTAGACCTTTAAGGAACGCACTATTTTCCGGGACACCCTGTATAGTCCATAGTATTTGCTAATACATACAACTCTTGACATTTCCGAGCGTGGCTCGAAGCCGTGGAATTTACGAGACTACAAAGCATAAAGCATGTTGCAAATGTTGTTTTTTTGCAAATTACAAAATATGTTGTTTTCAATAAAAGTTTACAAGAGTTTAAATTATAAACACCAAACTAATTAACTAAATAAATAATTTCTCACAACGGTCAAAAACCACACTTAAAAGTTTTAAAAATTCACAACATATCAGTTACGCAAATTTTCAACCGGAATCCAAACACCTGACAGTGTCTCAAGTACGATTGCGCGAAGCCGTGGAATTTACGAGACCAGCTCGATCTGTAGATCCAAGTTTACAACTGAGGAAGCAAACAATATAGCGCCATCTAGTGGTGTGCGGTGATAACCAGAGCAATCTAACCTTACATTTATAAAATTGTTTATTATTGTTTTTGTATAAGTGTTTGAACTATTTTTATTTTAATTTAATTTAGCAAAATTAGCTCGTTATTCAAAAATTTATAAAATTAAATTTGAATGTTTACGTCAAATTTTACATTTTCAAAACGTAGTTTCACTTCAAGCCGACAGTGGCACTAGTGGCAACGTGCTTCCAGATTTTTGTGGGTGGATTACAGTCAGTCAATAGTATTTACTTTAAGTCCGCCGTCCTTAGAGGATGGAAAATTTTATACCTCCCCAAAATTTTCCATCCTCTAAGCCGCCGTCGATCCAACAAGTTTGAAATCTGACTCGTAGCCCGTACGTGTATCACTACCGCGAGCCTCGAGCCATCATGTTATTGCGTTTAAAGTTACACTTATATTTTCACTAATTAAACAAATTGCCTAGAAATAATTCAATCGTTTATTGTTGAAAGGAGACAAGTTACATTTTATAAGTTTTGAGAATTAAGCTTTTTTGAGTAAACCTAATTATTTATAGGCTGTTTTACCTCCTGATGAAAATATTACCCTCTTATCTATGATATTTTGTTTGTTACCCACACTTTTCGATTTCGTCTTTTTTTATTAGTATTAAAAATATATAATACGATACGATACGAAGTATATAATAGGATAAAATTCCTAAATAGCACAAAGCATCTTCTCTCGACGACATCGCAATGAGTTATGACATGAGTAAGTCTGCCGTGTATCACCGACGGCGAGCCGAGTAAGTCCGCGATCTTTAAACCCGCGTACTTAAAGTTTGCGTGTGTATCACACGCTTTAGAAGCGCTGTGCGCTGTTTCACATTATAAGAATTTCTACCGTGCGGTGGTTAAAATCTACATAGTAGCTCAAGAATCTTTCTCCCTTCACCGCTTGAAACATTCGGTGAAGGGAGAATGATTCTCGAGCCACTATGTAGATTTTAACCATCGCACGGTCGAAATTCTTATAATGTGAAAGATCGCTAAAGAGAGAATTTAATAAGCACTTGAATCTACTTGTTTTGTTAGTCCTAGTCCTAGTTCTCGATGAGGGTTGCGTTGCAGTAAAAAATAAACATTAGTTTATCAAAGAACAGTTCAAATTCAAATAAAAACCTTTAAAGTTTTTATGATTTTTTTTATTAAAAGGCCAATGTCATTTAGGACCCAGGCCCGGTCGAAAACAACATGTGGTGTCAGCCTGTCACGTCCCTCGAAAACGTACAAAAGTATTTTTTTGTAAAGGTTTTTTTTCTATTTTATACTGCAATACATCCTACCCACTGATGATTATAATTTACACAAAAAAGAAAAGATTTAAAAATAATTGAGTAATATCGTTGATTTATGTATTGGCGGTTAATATTAATTTTTCAATCAACGGTAATATGTAATAATAATAACTAATCATAGGGTTATTGGTTTTAATGTCTATAATTTAACTTTTTTCGGGTACAGGCTACAAATGTTACCTATTGTGTTTGGGTTTAAATTTTAAATAAATTAATATAGGTATGCATTAAGTTTTCTTAATTATTATCCTATAGCGGATTTATTGGGTTTTATTTGTCTGTCTGTGGTTTAAATATCATATCAGCTCATACATTATTTATGTGTTTTTTGGACCTTGTTGGGGAAAAAATTTCCCTATCCCCTCCCCCTAACCCGTAGATCCGCCACTGTCTTTGAATTTTGAGGGCTTGCGGTTTTCAGAGGTCGGTTCTGATTTCGTATTCGTGTTCAACGACCAAAAAAACTCCCCAGTAATCTGTTTGCAATAATCAATTTAGTGAAGGAAAGCCTCTCGACTTTCCATGACTTGCATATTAGTCACCATATGGGTACTAGTTGCACCGAGGGTAGGTTATAATGTCATATTAATTATATGCATTTCCACCCTTTTTTCGAAACCCTCAAAATTCCAGAAGATGATGTGCATACCAGTCACCCTGGGCACTGGAGCTACGAGGATCGATTCTAATGTCATATTCATGTTCAGCAACCCCATAAACTCCCAAAGTAATCTGTTCGTATCAATTTAGTACCTAAACCCTTGAAATTCCAGAAGATGACGTGCTCAGCAGTGACCCTGGGCACCGCAGGTGCTCTGGGGGTCGGTTCTGATGAAGTATTCGTGTTCAGCGATCCCAAAAACTCCCAGTAATTTAAAATAAAATAAAAATATATATATTTTTTTAAACACATTTTTATTTTATTTTATATGTCATTTTTATTTTATTTTATATTAGTTTTACTCCTTTTAGTAACTAGGTTCATTTTCCGTTGGAATTTACCAGCTGAACAGACGGGGTCGTAAATTGTAAGTTTATGAATTCCCTCTTGTCTTCTTCGCTTCAGCATCCATCTGGCTTGCAATTTTTAGAAGCCATGGAGGTGTTACCAGGAAAATGGTCCAATAAGTTTTCAATTAAATATCTTTTAGGAATATTTTTAATGTTTCTATTAGGTTAAAAGCTTTGACTCCCAGTAATCTATTTGCATCAAAATAGTGTCGGAAAGTCTCGAAAGTCTGGGCACTAGATGCTCCGATGGTCGGTTATGATGTCATATTCGTGTTAGGCAACCTCAAAAACCTCCCGAGTAATCTGTCTGAATCAGTTTAGTACCGAAAACGCTCGAAACTCAAGATGGCGTGCCTTAGCAGTAACCCTGGGCAACAGGTGCTTCGGGAGTCTGTTCTGATTGCGCGTAGTCTTATTCAGTGGCCGCAAACCTCCCGAATAATAAAATCTGGCCCTTGGTATAGGTACTGATTTTGACATATGTTTATGCACTTTTAGATGCATGTTCATGTAGAGACGTGAATTGTGATATATATGTGTGTTTTGTTGATTACCAGAAAGCGTTCGATAGAATAAAACATGATGAATTGATGAAAATATTAAATTCAATTGGTCTAGACAGCAGAGATCGCCGTATAATAAACAATATCTATTACGAACAAACTGAAGCTGTTAGAGTAGGGGATCAGTTAACAGATGAAATAAAGATAAAAAGATATGTGCGACAGGGTTGTATATTGTCCCCATTATTCAGTGGCGGCTCCTCTTTGAGGCCGCATGGCCGCGCGCCCTCCCAGATATACTGTTGGTTAAAAAATTCTGATACAACCAACTTCAACATTTTCTCTTCTAATTTTAATTTGTTGAAATTCACATAAAAACACTGTCTGATATTTTTCCGACGCTCAACCAGCTTGTCATAGCTTTATAGGACGTAGGCGATGGTTGAGACCACGTTGAGAGGGCACGCACGATATTTGGGCGCAAGAGAAGTGCGGCCACGTAACCATAGCAATCGAGGACGGTCGACCAACACTCCCACTCATCTTCAGACGTTGCGTGATGTTGCATTTTGGCCGCACTTCTTTAGCGGCCTCAGTGAGCAAGAAAGCACGCGGCAAGAAGCTTTGCAAGCAGTTATCTCTGACAACAATAAAGCGAAAGCAGTGGAAAAGTTTGCAGTAGTAGTGTTTAAAGTTTCACTTATTCTTATTACGTAAGTACACATATTTTTCATATTATAACACATGGGCTAATTAGAACGAATTTATTTTAGCATCATGAATACTGTTCATAATATATTAAATACGAACTTTTCCAATCTGCCACTTGAAGATAAGTTAAAAATTAAAGAATTGGGCAGGCCGTTGCCAAATTTGAAGTTAACGCAAATTAGTGAACGCAAAGCAGAAAACAGAAGTTTCACCCGCCATTTTTCAAGAGACATTTATACAAGAAATAATTGGATTTGCGGTTGTGACGTTTCGAATTTATTGTACTGTTTCCCGTGTTTATTACTTTACAATGCCGGATCAGGGATGGACCGAAATTGGGCAAGAACAGGGATAAAAGATCTTCACCACCTTCCTGCAAAAATAAAAAAACATGAATCGTCTCGTGGTCATATTAATTCATGCACAGGGTTCGCATTGCTTGGCAAAGTCAATATTTTAACACAATTGAGTTCTGCATACAGGGAGTCTTTAGTACTACACAATAATAAAGTCAGAAAAAACCGACACATTTTGAAAAGAATTATTAGCTGTGTAAAATTTTGCGGTTCTTTTGAACTAGCACTTAGAGGTCATGACGAAAGCGAGGGATCTGAAAATCGAGGAATATTTAGAGAGTTGATAGATTTTACTGCAGAGTTGGATGCTACACTTAAAGAACATTTACAGAAAGCAACTGTGTTTAAAGGAACCTCCAAGACCATACAAAATGATATTTTGGACTGTATGCTACTAGTTTGTCGGGAAGAAATTTCCCATCAAATTGAAAAGGCCGACTTTTTATCTATCCAATGCGATGAAACCACCGATGTCTCAAATAATTGTCAAATGGTATTGATATTACGGTATTTCTACGAAGATTCCATTTATGAAAATTTTTGGGGCTTTTTAAGGGTTATGGATAAAACAGCAGCTGGGTTAAAAACCTACATTGAAAACGAAATAGATCCGTTAATTTTAAAAACTCCTCAAAAACTAATAGCGCAAACTTATGATGGTGCAAATGTTATGAGCGGTTCTACCAGCGGTGTTCAAATCCAAATTAAACAGAAATATCCCAGTGCACATTTTATACATTGCTATGCCCATCAATTAAACCTAATTATGCAGAAAGCCGCATCGCAAAACCCTAAAGTGCGAGTGTTTTTTAATAATCTATCAGCTATCCCAGCGTTTTTTTCAAATTCTTCCCATCGATGCGATATTTTAGAAGAAATAGTAAATAAAAGATTACCGGGAGTGGCCGTCACTAGATGGAACTATAATATTCGTACGGTTAATTCTGTATATGAAAATCGTGAGAAACTTATAGAAGTTTTTGAAGAGGTCGAGGACAGATGTGAAAAGAGTGTTACTTCCAATGAGGCTTCTGGCTTGAGGCGAGCGTTAGAAGATCCAGAATTTATGTTTTGGTTAACGATTTTCCATAAAGTCTTGCCGCAAGTCGATATACTTTATAATCAACTCCAATCAAGAAATAAGGACATTGTTGAATTGAAGAAGGACTTAGAAATTTTTGAGCAAAGTATTACCAACATTCGAAATGATACTGATGAAATTAAAGAAAGTGTTGAATCAAATTTTGAAAGTGCTAAAAGAAGAAGAACTGATGATAATATGCGAAGTGTTATTGCCAAGGAGGTGTGTGATGTAATAACAACACAAATGAAGGAAAGGTTCTCTTATCGGGGCCATTTGCAAGCGGCTGAACTATTCAACAAAGACATGTACTCAAAATATTCGAAAACTTTTCCAGTTAATATTCTAGATGCTGTAACTACTTGTTATCCCGTGTTATGCAAGACCAGATTAAAGACTGAATTAGAAGTAATATATTCGAGGCCAGACTTAAAAGAAATTGTTGGAGCTATGAACATTCTCACGTTTATGTTAGAGAATAATCTTGCCGAAACCTTTGCAGAAACAATAATGGTGTTAAAAATTATTGTGACAACTCCAATGATAACTGCAGAATCGGAACGTTGTTTTTCAACCCTTAAGCGCATAAAAACATTTTTGCGAAACACAATGCTTAATGATCGACTAAATGCCCTAGCTATGATGTCCATAAACCGAAATTTACTTCATGATGGGATCCATGATTTCGAGGAAAAAGTTATGGAAAAATTTATTGCTATGAAAGACCGTAGAGCCGATTTTAATTTTAAAAAGTAATTGTAATGTATTAATTATTATGAACGCAATGTCGTAGTGTATTTCTTGAATAGAACTATTAAACTATTATAAATCAAATTTGTTTGTATTTGAAAATTTAAATATGTAGTAGGTACCTAGTTCCTGTAAGTTGTACCTAACTATTTTATTTTGACCAGAGCCGAAAGTCGGTAAGGTTGGTTTTTCCCATAATTTAAGAAATTTGCCGACCAGCCCATCGTAAAAATTATTGCCCCTATTTGAGTATTGCCCTTCATTGCGTTTACCTGCGTAACGCCAATTTAATGTTTTCTACGAACTTGAAACCGTTTGCCGCGTCAAAAGTTTGCCGTCATATTTGCCCATCTGCGTATATAAACCTACAATAGTTCTCAGCAAACATTCTAGGGAAAAAATTGCAAAGACACCGTTCAAATAGTAAATGGAAATCCACTTTGCACCCGATAGAAAAATGAAAACCCGCTGCCCCTGATCAAATTCCTACTAAATCCCTGAGGGCAAATTTTTGTGTGCAATTGTTATTATCTGCGCCCTCCCTGCTCAAATTCCACGAGCCGCCACTGCCATTATTGTTCAATACATATTCAGAGATTCAGAGCACATTATGAACCTAGCGCTAACGGACATAGACGAGGGAATACTTATAAACGGAGAACGATTGAACAACATAATATACGCTGATGATACTTTCATTTTTGCAGACACTTGTCTCCAGGGTGGCAGAAGTAAGTAGCAGGTTTGGGCTTGATTTTAACATCAAAAAAACCAAATACATGGTTATAGAGGAAAGTCGCCAATTATGGAATACCATTTTGTTTTGGGGATATAAAATTAAACCTTTATAGAAATGAAAACAATTTAATGTTTGTCATACATTTTTATGCAGTAATTAAAAGCCTTCTATTAAATATCTTAATTAACAAAAAAAAAATCAAACAAAAAACAAAATCCCAAATGGGTAACCAAATATGGAATAGGTACCCATACATGGAATATAGGCATAAACCAACATATCAATAACAAAAATAGACATAAACATCTGAGATCAAATAAATTGAAATAAGAAAATTTTGAAAAATGGAAGAAGTAGCTTAATTCACTTGCCGACATCACAGATCCATGTACGAAACTCTGGACCAGCACAATCATAATGAGCCCACTTACACTTAATCCACTATTCCATAATTAGGCACCAACGACTGTCCATATTTGGATTTGTACATATTAGTTCAAACTAGTATCAACATTTTTTCAAGTCGTAATGTTTTAATTACAGAAGGTCATAAAATATCAAAATAAAGGTACTATTGATATACGCAATAGCATAACAAGTCTGTATTCATGCATAATAACCAATAATACTCGTTGAATATATTTACCTTTGAAATTTTCTGCGAGACGATAAAACAAAACGCGCCTGTCAGACACGTATCGTTCGCGCATCTGACACAGAGGTGTGAATACGATAATAAAGAGAGCGACTGAAATAGAGGATGGTCTTGTAGTGCGCTTCCAACTTGTATTTTCGGAGAAATCAAGGAATTCCATATTAGGGCACTATTCCATATTTGGTTACTTTCCTCTAAGCAAAAATAGGATACCACCTGGTCAATTACTAGTTAACCAAAAACCTATAACACAAATCACCAACTTTTGTTATTTGGGTGCAAACTTAAATGAACAGTGGGACCAATCGACGGAAATTAAGATAAGGATCGAGAAGGCAAGATCAGCTTTCGTCAAAATGAAAAAAATCTTTAACAGCCACGATATAAAATTGGATAATAAAAGTTCGTTTACTAAAATGCTACGTATTCTCCGTTCTTTTATATGGCGTGGAGTCATGGACCTTAACTGAAGCATCACTGAAGAGACTCGAAGCATTTGAGATGTGGTGCTATAGACGCATGTTGAGGATTTCCTGGATAGACAGAGTTACCAACGAAGAAGTTATACATAGAATGGGTAAAGAGCGCGAACTAGTCGTAACCATAAAACGTCGCAAACTGGAATACCTGGGCCATATAATGCGCAATGAACAACGATATGACCTACTTCGGACCATACTTCAAGGTAAAGTGCATGGGAAAAGAGGTCCAGGACGAAGAAGAATATCCTGGCTGCATAACCTGCGAGAATGGTTTAACTTAACCACTACCGGACTTTTCAGGGCAGCAGTCAACAAAGTCAGAATAGCCATGTTAGTGTCCAACATCCGTAACGGATAGGCACCATAAGAAGAAGATGCATGTTATGCACGATTTAGAGTGATAAAATTAAAATAAAATTACCTATACCTAAGGTGAGAATAGGAGCAATAAAATATCACCTCTACAAAATTTCTGGATTTTCCTATTCATCATACAAGAAAGGATATAAAAACATTAAGTTCTTCTTTAAAGTTTATCCTTCCGTATCTTAATCCTATTACAAAGTCATTTGTATTTGAGTAGTATCGTTAAATTTCGTGAGGTGAACATACTGAATAGTAGCTAGCAGGTATAATAATTAAAACTACAATAGATTAAAATTTATTAATTTCTACCTGGGCCGAAAACTTAACCACACTATTCAAATACAAATAACTTTGTAATGGCGTTAAGGTGGGGAACTATCAGTATAGTTGTAAATTTATAAGTTTCTATTGATAAAACGTCTACGAGTTTGATCTTTTTTATTTCACAATGTATTGTTTTCCGTCTTTTGCGTTATTTTGCCGGTTATTATAATATTAGCGCACATATCTCATTGTAAAATCAATACTGTGTGCGTCTGTGTGTAGTTTGTCCATATTACAGTGTACATTTTTTTTAAATTTACGCTAACCGGGATAGATGGCGCTACTGTATACGTGTTTATACCTAATCGAGTTTTGGCCAGGAGTAGTTCGATTGGAAAATTTTTGGTTATCGCTTCTCGGCCTCTGGCTAAGATCAAAGTGTAGTATCTGTTCTTATCAGCTTAATATCTGATACGCCCCGCATGCGGGGCCAGTATATTAAACTGATTTTTGGAAATAGATGGAAGGTTAAGGGGCTTGCTCCACTTCTATCACGGGTTGGCCCGGTATTGCAGTACCGCCGGGATCGGCCCACAAAAAGTAATCAAAACACAATATTTCCAATTCCACACTCCACACACAGGATTCAGTACAGGATAAAGATGTGTCGGTCCGGATCCAGCGACGGTTTCGGTTCAAGTGGACCCGGTCCATGGACCGGTAGCTGACTTTGACCGAGACCTATCCATGCACATGCATGACCGAATCATTGGTGTTGTTATCAATCAGATCAGCAGACTCGGTTCCGGTTCTATCGACATCGATCGATAGGACAGAGACAGAGTGAGGCGGACCGGTTGCGAAGTCATGACTTTTTGAATGAGGGTCTGAATGAAATAGGGTCTAGTAGTCCGGAAGTAGCAAATGGATGAAAATATTTTCGTTAAAAAGATCACTCATCAAAACCCCTTCATTCCAATTTTCATGATTCTATTGCCTTTAGTTCTCTAAATATTTCTAATATGCCCTTTATCTGCCTCACCCTGTCTAAATAACAACTCCCGAAGTGGAAGTCAAAACGGTAATAAATTTCATTTTCAACTTAAATTGTGGCTTATTTCCCAATAGAATAATAAATTGTGTAACCTTAATCTAATATTAAACAATACAAAAATACATATACAAAATAACTTCAATAACCAAATCATAAAGTCCCAACCCAAACTATACTTTATCTGTATCCGTTTTCGAAATTTGAATCGTGAGTTTTGTTTAGCAAATAAATTAATAAATAGAGTTATTGTTATTAGAAAATTTCAAGACAGAATGGTCACTCTACCTAGTCTACAAAGAAATATTCAAACTATTGAAATAATTGATTTTATAGTGAGACCGTTGATTGGCCTATTGTATTATGTTGTTAAAAGATCATAAAATGTATTCACTATACTACCTGGAATTTTTGGGAAGAAAACATTTTAAGGGTATAAACGTGACAAACGTGTTGTACGTAGAATAACAGTGTAAATAGTGTTTAGATGTCATTAGATGAAGAACAATGAACATATTGTTTAGATTATCTCGGTATTCTCGGTGTAAGGCCGATGCCACATTATGCGTTTTGAACGGATGCGGTGAAAACGCATCCGTTTCCAACGCAACCGGACCGACCTGTCACACTATGCGTTTAGTCTGGTGCAGGTAGTAAGCGCGTACCGATGACTCAGAACGCATCCGCTTCCAACGCAACCGGACCGATCTGTCACACTATGCGTTTTCACCGGATGCGTCGGAAACGCATCCGGTCAAAACGCATAATGTGGCATCGGCCTTAGTCTTTCTCAGTTCAGTCTTTGTCTTTAGTCTTTCTATCATCGATGAACGTCGCCCATCCGTATTACCGATTGAAGTTTAGACGTTGGTTTTTGTTTTTGATTAGTAGTGTTAAGTGTTAATACGCGATTTTTTTGTGAAATAATGGCAAGCCGAAAGAGAAGTGAAGTTTGGAATCATTTTGATACCACGGATAATCCAAACAGAGTGAAATGTTGCTATTGTAAGGACTTAGTATCACTGGTGGTTCTACGGGAAATATCTCAAGGCACTTGAAAAGAAAACATTCTACTGTTCCTTTGAGGCGTGAAGAGTCTGAATCAGCTGCACAAAATTTATTTTCCCAAGAAGAGAACTATGAACCTAGTCAGACAATAAACGATCCACAGACGTCTGCATCAACGTCACAGTCACAACCACAAAACAAAAGGAGGAAAATTACGACGCAGCAACAAATTGGTGATTTTATCGTAAGACCTCTTAGTCTTTCTAAAAGCCAAATGATAGATAAGCAAATAGTGAGGCTGATAGTCAAACAATTTCATTCATTTCGTTTAGTCGAGGAAGTTGAATTTAGAGATTTATTAAAAATGGTTGTTCCTGCATATAAATGCCCTTCGAGAAAAACAATTTCCGAAAGCCTTATACCAAAAATGCATGACGATTTGCTTTCAAAAATTAAATTAAAAATTTCGGAAGCAGTTGCTGTATGTTTAACAACGGATTCATGGACTTCCATAAATAACGAAAGTTTCGTTGCGATCACAGCACACTACATCGACCAACATTTTAATTTGTGCTCATATTTATTAGAATGTTTTAATTATAGCGAGCAGCATACTGCAGAGAATTTAGGGAATATATTGATGAGTAAAACTCAAGAGTGGCAAATTTCCAACAAGATCACAACTGTTGTGACCGATAATGCCCCTAACGTTGTGAAATCCGTTAGGCTCTGTAATTTTCGCCAATTTGGTTGTTTTGCACATAGCATTAACTTAGTAGTGCAAAAAGGATTAGAATGTATAAGCGAACTAATAAAAAAAGTGAAATCCATCGTGGAATATTTTAAAAGAAGTTCGTCAGCGCTAAAGAAACTCCAGGACATGCAAGAGCAAATGGGTTTACCCAAAACCAAATTGAAACAAGATGTAATTACAAGATGGAATTCTACTTACGACATGCTTGTGAGATTTTGGCAGATAAAAGACGCAGTAATTGTCACATTAGCTTTAACTAAGAGGTAAGAATTAATATTGCTATTTATTTTAACCCTATTCTCTGTTTCATTCACCATTCACTCTGTTATCAATGGAAAACATAAAGTTTTAATAGAAGGGACTCAAAAATATCATTTTAAGGCATAATAAGAAGTCATTTTGATTCAAAACAAGTTTTTTTATCAAATTTTAGTATAGAAAACGTTAAAATACCGTAACTGAAATTACATATTCCAAATAAATCGAATGAATTATTACTATTTCTTTTTAACATTTTTTTTTTCGTGCGGTCGATATTTTCTGAGTTAATTGTACTTACAGTAGATGCCTAGGTATACAGTCTGCATATGAAGCATAACGAATGAAAATGGTCACTTCTTTTCATTAATAATTAATATACTATTATACCTATATTATCGCATTTGTTTTATTTCAGGGATTTAATGACGCTCAATGAGGAAGAACTATCCGAAATTAAACAAGCTACTGATATTTTAGGGGTATTCAGTCAGGTTACGGCAGAAATAAGCGCAGAAAAAGGTGTTACAATTTCGAAAGTTTTATACTTTATAAAAATAATGAATCGCCATGTGTCTTCTGATAAATTTTCAGACGAAATTTTAAAGCCAGGGTGCAAAAATATGGTATATAAACTAAAACAAGAATTGAAAGAAAGATTCGATAAATACGAAGACAATGAAGTTATTTGTCAAGCCACATTCCTAGACCCAAGATTTAAACAATTTAGTTTCATTAATCGCAATAAATATGAATATACAGTTGAAAGACTGCGAAATAGACTCCAGTCATTACAATCAAATAACAGTACAATTCAAACTCATGCAACGCTACCTCAACCTACATCTACAGACAATAGCTCAGCACATTCAATGATTTGGGAAGAATTTGATAGTCAAGTACAAAACGTCACCTCCAACATCAACCCACGAACATCTGCAATATTAGAAATAGATCGATATATTAAAGAACCTATATTACAAAGAACCGAAGATCCACTAAAATGGTGGAATGACAGACAGGCAATTTTTCCTGCTCTAGTTGACCTAGTAAAAAAAAGACTTTGTATTACTGCAACCTCAGTCCCATGTGAGAGACAATTTTCAAAGGCAGGTCTGATAATGACAGATAAACGAAGCCAAATGAAAGCGAGTAAGCTGTCTAAAGTAATGTTTTTGCAAAGCAACTTGCCAAATTAATTAATATATGTATATTTTTTATTTTTAGGTTTGTTAAGCGTAATTTTTTATTTTTGTATTAGTTTAATTTGTTTTGGTACTATAATTATTTGTGTTCTTTCTAAAATAAAAATAATCAGAAAGCAAACATTTTATTTTAACTGTTTTATGCAATGGACAAAGTGAACAACGGACCCGGTAAAACCACGGATCCGGTTCAACCTGAAGAAATTAGTTAAATCAGGGTAGCGATGGACCCGGTATGTATTCTGTGAAGGATTCGGTCCGATTCGTTCCACTACTAGATTCGTTCAATTGGACCGGGTCCATCCGGACCGACACATCTCTAGTACAGGACGTCCTCCAAGCAAACCCCCAACCAAACTCTGGTTGAAACAAGTATCCATGACGCCATTGTATTGTAAAATGTTACAATACAACAATGGCGTCATGGATAACAAACAAAAAAAGTAATATTGTGCTGATGTGTGCTTTTTCCCTGATGGTAATTGGAGAAAAATACCACCACCCTACCCCTTCTCGGGGTGAAAAACGTATGTTCAAAACAAGTCCCGAAGTCGATAAACTAATTCTAAGCACTTTTCTAGAGTTTTTTTCACTGTCAGGTGCCACTATCGTATGCGGTCTACCGTCGCGTTTTTGCTATAGTTTGTTTGCGGTCTACCGAGGGATGCGGTGTATAACGTGTATTATATTACATTGCCGACAAAAAAATCTTTACGAAGCTAATAAAACACATAAATCAGAAGAATTATTATTTTAATTTTACAAATTAATAGATACTTTGTCATAATATATCAATTTACTATATTGTTTATAAAATTAAAATAATGATTCCTTTGATTTATGCGTTTTATTTACTTCGTAAAGATTTTCATTATTTTGTTTGTGGGTGCGCGCACATGTGACAACAAAGAACACAATATCCGCACAAAAAAATAAAATAACAACATAGTAAACAAAAGCCTTTATCTTATATACAAAGTTTTAAAAAATAAAACAAAAACTATAATTTAATTTTTCTCGCATTCAATTTGTTTGTGTTTTTCTTTTTCTCTGAACCCTGAACTTTTTTATTAATATGGGCTTGTGCTTGCTCCTGTAGTTGATTAAAGAATGCTTTGGAAGATTTTATGCTTTTTGTACTGCTTTCATCCATCTGAAAAAAAAATGATTTCTATACAATCAATAGTATTACATTATGTAGTTAAATAAGATTTATTCCATATAGAAAAAGGCCCTTGAGGGAAAAGAAGAAGTATTAAAAATCTAGAATGTTCGAGATGTCATCGAAAAATCCCGAAATGAAGGTCTAGAACGCAGAGACATGTTAACAATAGACCAGTCTAGGAGTATGCCACTCAATGCATCGGGGTGTAACGCCCCATATCAAGTACAGTGGTCTAGTTATCTTTGCCTGTCGTGCGAGTGTGGGCGTATCTACCAAGACCAAGAGTGGGAGTAATAGGACGACACAGACACAGAGGCGGCGGCCATCATATGCTAGAGAGAGAAAGCTAAGCGCCGGTAGAGAGAGATAGATAGACCACCGACCCGAACTGCTCCGCGGTACGCTATTTTTCGGACCTGGCCTAATCTATGTGTTATATCTATGCTGGAACGTCGGAAAATGTATATAAACCAACGAACTGTCAAACCTGTCAGTATTGACAGTTCGTTGATATAAACACAGGAAGTTGACAGTTTAAGTAACAGTAGTATTGGAGTTTTTGAATAGTTGTCGTTGATCGTGTTAAGCACTCTAAATATATTGATTGAAGTTCTAAGAGACATTGGCTTGGACGGCAGAGACGTCAGAAAACAAATTTTTCAGAAAACGTATAAATTTTACAATTAATAGTTATGATGTTGGGTAGGTATATTTGCATTGGGAGTATTGACAGGATTTTGAGTGGTGATTTGTTTTGATTTGTCATTGTATCTGGCATTTAGTAGTTCACGATAAACAGAACATCCTCTATAATTAGAAAGATGGTCTCCGTTGCAATGAGTGCAAATTGCTGGCGTGTTTTTTGGTTTCTTGCAATCCTTTGTGTTGTGTGATCCAGCGCATTCTACGCAATTATATGGTTTTGCACAGTACGTTTTATTGTGGCCATATTCTTGGCATCGTGTACATTGTGGTATATTTCTTTTAATTCTCGGTGGTTCCACCCTTATTTTACAATGTTGTATATACTGCAGTTCAAATATTTCCTTGTTGTTCGTTTGAGGCTCGAGGTCGACAAAAAATAAAGGAATAATTTCAACAGGATCAGTTATGGAGATGCTGTCATTGGAAACACAAATGAAGACAATAAAAATAACAATGAATTAGCAGATCAACTATCAAATTTCCTAAACGAATTCAAAAATATGTTCTCTCAACTCTTAAACCAAAATAGCATGATTTTAACATGTTAACCACAGTCATTAACAAAGTAACAAAATAATGACAAAGTCGTTACGAATTGCGTCGTGGAATGCTAATGGCATTTCAAACCATATACTAGAAATATCACTATTTTTAAAAATGAATAATATAGACATTCTCTTAATATCTGAAAGCCATGCCACAGAAAGAACGGTTACTAAGATACCTTACTATACTGTTTACTACGCAAACCATCCAGACGGAGGAGCACATGCAGGTTCTGCCGTTATTATTAAATCAAAAATTAAACACCATGCAGTCCAACCTTACATCACGGAAAAAATCCAAGCAGCAATCATTAAACTCGAAACAAATACCTCTCTCAGTGTAGCATCTATGTACAGCCCACCTAGACATCCCATTTCAAGCGAAGAGTATCATGATTTTATACAAACTCTTGGATCCAAATTCATAGTAGCAGGAGACTGGAACGCCAAACACACCACTTGGAGTTCCAGATTAATCACGCCTAAAGGTCGAGCATTAATGAATACTATTCAACAAAATAACTTAAGATATTTATTAACAGAACCCACATACTGGCCTACGGACCCTAACAAAATCCCAGATTTGGTAGATTTTGCTGTAACAAAAGGGATATCTGACATCCATAGTGCAATAGAAGTCTTCGATTTAACATCAGACCACATAACAATAATAATAATAATAATAATAATAACTTTAAGCACACACATAATATGGAGAAGATTACCACCCAAACTGTCAACTAAAGAAACAAACTGGGATATTTTCCGAAATTTTGTAAATAAAAATATTAGACTAGATTTTAGGATAAAAGAAAACCAAGAGGTAGAGGAAGCAGTAGACTATTTAACAACAGTTTTACAAACAGCAGCGTGGGAAGCAACACAGCAGCGTCAAAGAAGTGTGCAAGAAAACCATAATATTCCCCTCCATATAAGAGCAGAACCTGCAGAAAAGAGAAGAGCTCGACACATATGGCAACAAACGAGAAATCCATTAAATAAAACGTATCTTAATAGGATAAGTCATAGACTAAATAGAGCACTACATGAGGAAAAAAACGACTCCTTCCAGTTTTATGTTTCGAACCTCTCACGTGAAGACCACTCTATATGGAAAGCTACAAAAAAATTTAAACGACCGACAATAACAAATTCACCTTTAAGAAAAACAAATATGACCTGGGCCCGCACAAATGAAGAAAAACCCACAGTATTCGCAGAGCATCTTGCAACTGTATTCTCAGCACCAGAAAACAATGACGATGAAGATGACGATATAAAAAAGTACCTCGAAACTCCATGTCAACTATCTCTTCCTCTGACAACATTTACGCCGACAGAAGTTCGACAACAAATAAAAATGCTAAATCCTCAGAAAGCTCCTGGCTATGATTTGATAACAGGAGAATTACTTCAGAAGCTACCGAGAATGAGAAAAGCAGTGGTGTTATTAACAGTAATATACAACAGCATACTACGTCTTCCCTACTTTCCAATACAATGGAAATTAGATCAAGTTACTATGATTCCGAAACCTGGTAAACCCGCACCACAAGCAAATTCATATCGCCCGATAAGCCTACTCCCAATAATGTCGAAAGTATTAGAACGGCTACTATTACATAAAATCGAGTAAGTTGTCCCCATAAACGAAATTATACCACAACACCAATTCGGATTTAGACGTGAACACTCAACCATACAACAATGTCACAGAATAGTAAATATAATTAAAACAACTCTTGAAGAGAAAAAGTTTTGCTCTGGAGTGTTTCTCGATATACAACAGGCATTTGATAGGGTACGACATCAAGGTCTCCTCTATAAATTGAAATTACACATGACAGACCAACTATACTTTATTCTAAGATCGTATCTTACTGACCGATATTTCCAAGTCAAAATTGAAGACAATTTCTCAAATTACCACATCATCCAATCTGGAGTACCACAGGGTAGCGTTCTCGGCCCATTTTTATATCTGATATTTACAGCCGACGTTCCAACCAGAAATGATACCTTGTTAGCTACTTTTGCCGATGATACGGGAATCTTAGCAGTGGATGTCGACCCTAATGTAGCATCACAAAAAGTTCAAAATCATTTAGACCAATTACAAAACTGGCTCAATCGATGGAAAATAAATGTTAATGCCAGCAAATCAGTACAAATTACTTTTACAACCAGAAAATCCACATGCCCTCAAGTTTCTATAAATAATACTCCGATTCCCATCAAGCCAGGACCCCGATTCTTGGCCCCTTGCTTCGTTACTGATCATTCGCTATCTGTATCTGTAGAGTGTACAGATAGCGAATATCGATAACGAAGCGAAGGGTCAAAAATCGGGGTCCAGTGGTCAAATACTTGGGATTGCATCTGGATGAAAAACTCATACGGAAAACGCACATTAAAATTAAACGTAAACAATTAGATCTTAAACTAAAAAATATGAACTGGCTAAAGTCTCATTTATCCCTTGAAAATAAACTGCTTCTGTACAAAGCTATACTTATACCAGTTTGGTCTTACGGAATAGAACTATGGGGCTGCAGTAAACCTTCAAATACGAAGATACTCCAAACATTCCAATCCAAAATTCTCCGTATGATAAGTAAAGCTCCATGGTATGTATCCAAACAGACACTTCACAATGATCTGGACATCCCACTAATCAAGGACTTAATAAAAAATTGTTCAATAAAATATAAAAATCGCACCACTGACCAGACCAACGACTTGATAAATAATTTATTCACCCAACCACTTGCTGAAAGAAGACTAAAGAGAATATGGCCAGACGACCTACCACAATCAACAATAATACTTAGAGAACCGTCACTGGATGGTACCTAACTCACCTTAATTTACTTTCAGACTATTTACTTATTACTTTGTGTTGTAGAGTAGATTGTAAAAATGCAGTGTATCAAAAAAAAATTAATAGTTGGGTATTTTGAGATAATACTATACTTTATATAAATGCGGTATGCGGTATGCGGCAAAATAGACAGTACTGAAATGCGTATGCTTCAAATTTGTGACTGTCGTGTTAATATTAGGTGCTTCAAAATTTTATCGTGGAGTACTATTTTCGTTCATATGAAAAAGGTCGGTCCAAGCTTAACCCCTTAACGTACACACTCGAGTTAACTCGAGCGCGCTAAACTGGCCAAACTGTGCACACTCGAGATAATTCGAGCGGCGTTGTACTTTATGTTGCTTTAATTTTTCACACTCGAATGCAATCGAGAATTGAAAATAATAACGTGAAAGCAAAAAAAAACAATCGTTTTATGGATATTTATCGTTTACATGGGATTGTAAGCTATAACACTTACTTATTCAAGTAGTATAAAATATAATCCTTTTTCTACTTATCTCTTTCTTGTGAGCCGCTTTCTGACAAAGGGCCTAGCCGGGTAAGATGGTGAAAAGTGCCCCCAACTCGATTTAAATTCCATATATGCCACTTTTTAGCACATATAGAGGAACTCACTTTCTGAAATTTTTAGCCCCCTAGGTGGTCACGTGACCCCCCTAGAGCCTAATTAGGCTTTTTATGTTTTTATTTTTTATCTCAGCCGCATCAAGAGCTAGCCAAAAACTTTATTTAAAAAAGTAGTAAGTTTCAAAAAGATCTATATGAAAAAAATGTTTTATTTTTTTGGCGGGAAATTCGAATTTTTAGAACAATTTTAAACTTTTAAATAACTCTGAAACAAAAACTAAGACACTCGTTTTTACGAAAATCAATTATAATGTGTATTTTTGCACAATCTTTCACCCTGAATTTTTTCAGATTTTTAAAATTGGTGAAACGTACCTTTAAAAATAAAAAACCACATTTTTTTGGTTTTTTTTCGTTTTTTGATACAATTTTATACATATTTTTCAAAAAAGGTAACACCGTCACTAGAATAGGTAAAAAACTGAAAAATAATTGGGGTTTGTTTAATAAAAATTTTTTGTAATGCCATCCATTTTCAAGATACAGGGCGTTGAAGAAAACAAAATTTTACACATTTTTTACGATTTTGCTGAAACTACTGGTAACATTGTAACAAAACTGGGCAGGTTTTAAGAGGTAGTTATTGTGCATGTTTTGACATACAATTAAGGATTTGATATTCATCATTGGCGCGCATAGGGGTAATGGTCTGAACTTTTTAAAGAATAAAGATAGTACACCACTGACATATTTCAAATTAACAATCGTTTTTTAATTCCTCGTTCAATTTGTGACAAAAAATATATGTTCTTATTTTTTCATACGACGCGCCATTTTTATAAAAAAAATAAAAGATCTTAACCCTTACAAAGTATTCGAACTTCTAGTAGTTTCTACATCTACATAAACTCGTACATCCATTATAAAAATTAATTCGAATACTTTGGAAGCGTTAAGATATTTTATTTTTTGCAACAAAACGGCGCGTCGTGTGAAAAAATGAGAAGATAGATTTTTTATTGCAAATTGAACGAGAAATTAAAAAATGATTGTTAATTTGAAATATGTCAGTGGCGTACTATCTCTTTTTCTTTTAAAAGTTCAGACCATTACCCCTATGCGCGCCAATGATGAATATCAAATCCTTAATTGTATGTCAAAACATGCACAATAGCTACCTCTTAAAACCCGCCAAGTTTTATTACAATGCTGCCAGTAGTTTCAGCAAAATCGTAAAAAATGTGTAACATTTTGTTTTCTTCAACGCCCTGTATCTTGAAAATGGATTTTTAAAGTTACAAAAAATTTTTATTAAGCAAACCCCAATTATTATTCAGTTTTTTACCTATTCTAGTGACGGTGTTACCTTTTTTGAAAAATATGTATAAAATTGTATCAAAAAACGAAAAAAAAAACGAAAAAATGCGGTTTTTTATTTTTAAAGGTACGTTTCACCAATTTTAAAAATCTGAAAAAATTCAGGGTGAAAGATTGTGCAAAAATACACATTATAATTGATTTTAGTAAAAACGAGTGTCTTAGTTTTTTTTTCAGAGTTATTTAAAAGTTTATAATTGTTCTAAAAATTCGAATTTCCCGCCAAAAATAAAAAAAATATTTTTTCATATAGATCTTTTTGAAACTTACAACTTTTTTAAATAAAGTTTTTGGCTAGCTCTTGATGCGGCTGAGATAAAAAATAAAAACATAAAAAGTCTAATTAGGCTCTAGGGGGGTCACGTGACCACCTAGAGGGCTAAAAATTTCAGAAAGTGAGTTCCTCTATATGTGCTAAAAAGTGGCCTATATGGAATTTAAATTGAGTTGGGGGCACTTTTCACCATCTTACCCGGCTAGGCCCTTTGCGTATTTATATTCCGATTAGCTCATTTTTCAATATATCACGCTCCTGCGCAATAAACAAAATACGTTCCAACAAAAAAAATGATCGTTCAGTGCATCGTCCTTCCGATTATTCAAACAAAAATTGTGATCGTCCAGTGACAGTTTCGTGACAATTATTTCAGTAATCGGATAAATGCAAGTACTAATTGGGTTGACCTGCGCACTAGGATCAGTTTTTACATTAAAAATTAATTGCTTTTTTTTACCGGTCTTTTCAAAAAAATTGTCGACAGGTTCATTCTTGTCTTATACTAGAAGCAAGTGTGCATCACATGGCTCCAGGAATCTAAAAGTTATTTGTGGCCACGAGATGCACACGTGCATCTTAATTAAAATGATTCTAAAAATCAATAAAAATGTAAAATTTTGTACTCAAACTAAAGTATAGCTATTTAAGAGGATCGGTACGTATTTCCGACTGCAATGCTATTCAAATGGGGATTCATTTTTTTCGAATCCTGAGAAAACTAATAAGTATTTTTGAAAAATTTAAACGCAGAATGAAAGATTACGTTATTAGCGAGGGCCGAAAGTCCCTGAGAACTTCTATAATGTTTATTTTAATAAGTTACAGGGGTGAAAAACTAAGAGAAAATTTAGTGTTATTTTTAATTTCAAATATATCATTCAAAATACACTTTTTATTTATTCTAAGGGACTTTCGGCCCTCGGTAATAATTTAGTCTTTCATTCTGCGTTTAAATTTTTCAAAAATATTTATTGGTTTTTTCAGGATTCGAAAAAAATGAACACAATGCCGTGGTAATATTTTCCAAATCTATCTTTGTCTTACAACGCACTCAGCCGAATATAATATTGTCAGCATATATTGTCAGTCAGACACTGACAATCAGTGACAATTTTAAATATTTGACATTGCATCGGGAATATGTTGAGTTATTGATTAAATATTATTGATGTATAGTGTATTTGATAAATAATTGATTTAAGACGTGAACTTAATAAAAAGTTATTTATTGTGTATTATTTGTGGAAGATCCAAGCAGAGAATACATCAGGATAATATATTCTGTGATCCAAGTATTTTGTTGTTAAAGATGTTCAAAATTGTAAGCGTTCCATAACAATATATTATTAAAAAATCACTTTAACACTTTTCCTCTTTTCTCGATTGAGTATTAGTCTTTGTTGTACAAATAAATTATTACCTACAATCACTGAATACATAGTTAGTGAAAAATTTATCATATTTATTAACTGAATTAATAATTTGCAATTATAAAAATATCAGTTATCCAAGAACATTCAAAACCCATCTCTTTAAATGAATGATGACATTTTCAAGTAGAATGGCATTCTAGTAATGTTTACATATCCATACCAGTGTGAATTTTACTACATGTAATTTGCCGTGTAAAGACAGAAAAAGTAGGGATACACGTAAAATATTTGCGAATTATGTACCCATAGCCTTAATGCTTAAACTAATACTGTAAAATTTACAGACCTCGGTGCAAGAACGGGGCAAGTCCACTTTTCTGAATAGTTGGGAAGTCGACAAAAACTTAATATTTTTAGAAAATATGAATAAATTATGCTTAATTTAATTAATCCTCCTAGAAGAATATTAGACAAGACTTGTCTAGCTTAATTTAATTAAGCATAATAATTTATTCATATTTTATAAAAAATATTAAGTTTTTGTCGACTTCCCAACTATTCAGAAAAGTGGACTTGCCCCGTTCTTGCACCGAGGTCTTCGAATGTGTTTAATATTTTGGCCCACATAACTTTTTTTTACTATGCATTGTGGCGTTTAAGGTATTAAGGGGTTAAAATTAACAATGGTTTCCTAAGTAAGTCTACAACGTTATTATTATTATATTTTCAACGAAAACTTTTCGTTTATAAATTTGCAAAAGTCTGTGTGTTATTGCGTTGCCGCTCCTGCAATACTTAGAGCAGGTGTATCGATGGATTCTTATGTAGTTTTGCCTTCTGAATCCAAATCTGAAAACGGCATTTCGATATCTCTAACCGTCTTCGAGATAATCGACCTCAAAGTCTAAAATGTGACGTCACAATCCGGTTATTTCCTACCGACGCACTAAACGTCAGCTCAAATGGTTGGTTAGGAAGTAGGCTACTTTTCAAAAAGCTAAACATCAAACTCAATCAGTTACGAGTAGACTAGTAATAATTATCTAGTAGTTTTACAAATGTTTGACATTTCTCTTCCAGAATTGAACAAGCGCTGTCGTATTTTTGTGTGACTATAAAAAAATCAATTTTTCTTACATCTTACATCAAATATCGAATCTTGTGTAAGTAAACCGTTTATTCCTTTAATTTATTTGTAAATTCAGGTTATATATAGGGCTTTTCATTCACAGTCATTTGTTTCGAGCTTCTGTCATATGTTGTATAATCCGTGTATATTAATATTATACACGGATTATACGACATTTGACAGAAGCTCGAAACAAGTGACAATCGATGAAAAGCCCTATTGTACCTATATAAATTATTTTTGAAATTAAAAACCATTAACGTAATGCACAACAAGGTACCTATATTATGTGACGTTTGTAATTAATGAATTTGAATAATTTTAACAATATTTGGTTATTTTGAATTATTATTTAATCTCAATTTGTTCAGCAAAGCATAGTTTATTTACATTTAAGTTTGACACTTCGTGAATGTCAAACTAAATTTTAAATTAAGTATTAATAAAACATCAATGACATTTGATAGTGAATTTAATTATTATATAAAATAAATAAGATGTTCAAAAATACAATTTGAGTATATTTTAAAAGCCATAATTTATTAAGTAGGTATATATTTACGAGTATACGGCCTACCCTTTATGATAAATTGACTGTTCCATTTGTTATGAAATTAAAATACAGGGTGTTCAGAAACTCTACCGACAAACGAAGACAGGAGGTTCCTCAGATAATTTTACCCAATTCATCTAGTCCGAAAATGCTTCCTAAAGGAGCTAGAGCTATTTGAAGATGGCGTCTGGTAATTAGTTTATCTTAAATATCTCCAGAACGCTTCTATTTAGAAGAACGAAAATTGGTACACATATTTATCTTCCAGGGATAAATCGATTTCATTAATTGCAAATTTCTAGTACCGGTCATAGGCGTCCGTTTGGGTAGGGCATCAGTTATATTATCGCATAACTTTTTTGTTTTTAATTTTTAAGCACTTTTGAGTCTGGACTATTAAAATGTAAGGCATTATAGTACTAAAAGGTACTCTTACTTTAAGTCGATAGGATACACCGTTTTCTAGAAAAATCGATTTGAAAATTTTTCGTTGTTTGAATATCAAAAAAAAATCAATAAAAAAAACTATTTAGAAAAACCAAAATTGGTACATTTATTTATATTCCAGAGATGCATCGATTTTATTAATTATGAATTTCTAGTACCGGCCATATGCGTCCGTTTTGGGTAGATCAACGGTTATTTTATCGCATACCTTTTTTATCTTTAATTTTTAAGGATTTTTGACATTAGATTATTAAATTATGAGGTATTCTAGTATTAAAAGTTACTCTTGCTTGAAGTTGGTAAAATACACTGTTTTTTTTTTAATTTTCAAAATTTTTTTCAAATTCAGGAAACGAAAAATTTTCAAATCGATTTTTCTAGAAAACGGTGTGTCCTACCGACTTAAAGCAAGAGTACCTTTTAGTACTAGAATACCTCACAATTTAATAATCCAGTATCAAAAGTGCTTAAAAGTTAAAGACAAAAAAGTTATGCGATAAAATAACCGTTGCCCCACCCAAAGTCACCATAGATGGAATCGATTTATGTCTGGAAGATAAATATGTGTACCAATTTTCGTTTTTCCTAACTAAAAGCGTTCTGGAGGTATTTAAGAAAAACTAATTACAAGACGCCATCTTCAAAGAGCTCTAGCTCCCTTAGGAAGCATTTTCGGACTAGGTGAATGTGGTTAAATTCTCTTAAAATTATCTGAGGAATCTCCTGTCTTCGTTTGTCGGTAGAGTTTCTGGACACCCTGTATAGTCGGTTCGCTAAACTCGACACAACTGGCTAGTGATTTTAGTAGGTAATTTTTTTGTTTTTTCGAATTTTGCCAAAATTGGCAAAGTTACTAATTAGTTAGTAATTATTAACTAATTAGTAATTTTTTTTTTATTATTGACTAAAATCACTTGCCAGTTGTGTCTGAGTTTAGCGAACCGACAGTATATGAAATAATATTGTTTGGTATAAAAAATTATGGTGTGATATGTGCAATTCTAATGGAAAAAAATATTTGAAGATTTTTCTCAAATTATGGATACCAACAACATTTTCATTTATAACTCTTTTATTTTTAATTTGACGAAGAAAAGTTATTCTTCATAAAAAGCTATTCATGTTCTAAGATTTATGATGCAACCAACATATTATATAAAGTTTTATTAATTTTATAAGAGGTATATAAAAATATAAATTTAGATCAAGAGTAAACTACCTTTATAGTTCATAACATTTAAATTAGAATGATATAATTGCACATTAAAACATAATTATTAATTCTAAACTACTTTTCATAATAGCAATTTTCCATATTGCGAATTAAAATACGTAAACAAACAAAGTTTTCGTTATGATAATGCTCGCATTTTCAGCTTGTTTTATTATACATCAGCTTTAAGATCTTATCAAAGGTTTTTCGCTTTTTTATATCTCTACAATGGCGTTTTTTTTTTGCTTTATTTCAGATACCCTGATGATGCTCTGAAATCGAAAGTACTTGGACAAGATGTAATAAATAACTGTACTTTATATCTGCCTTTTATTTGTAAAGTCCCCTCACTAGTTGTCTCTGTTTGAATAGCTGTATCATCCGCAAAGGTGGCAACTATGTTGTCCTCCAGTACAGGTGTATTACACCTATATAGTAGGTATAAAACCAGACCCAACATATGGCCTTGTAGAACACCTGTACGAATTTCAATTGAATGTAACAACAATTATTAACTGGCCTATACTGAGTCCTGATATGAATCCCACCGAGCACCTATGGGATGAGCTCAAACGCAGGGTTTGGTTTCGTAAGTCAGCACCATCGACAGTGGAGGAGTTAAAAACTGCATTAGGTGAAGAGTGGGAAGCGATTCCTAAGGAGTCAGTAAGAAGCTTAATAAGGTCCTTATGGTCCACTAAGAGCTAGCAACGTTTTCGAGAAAGTATTTGAAGACAGCTGATTCTTTCATATATTGTTCCTTATGCTTCCTCGAACACCGTACCGGCCATCTGGCTGCTGATACAGGTTGCGTTCAGTACTGCGCAGCACACCTGTACAGGTAAATACAATTGGTGTGATTGGTGTGATAAAGCTTAGTAGATCCGCTATAGTAATAGATAGCAATAAAAGTTAAGAACAAAAATTGTAGCGAACTTTGAGCTTCACATTACAAAATTAGTTAGAATGTTACAGGGTGTTCCATAGCATAGTGGCAGACCAAACTTAAGTTTTTTTAAATGAAACACCCCATATTTTATTTTATATCCGAAATCTTCTTAACTTCCCCATCACAAAAATATAAAGGTTTGTTATATTATACAGGGTATTTACAAAGTTATAACCAATGTTCTATGAAAATCGTAATAAGTTCAGCTCCCTGTACAAATAAAAATAAGCACAACAGCAATGGTTTATTGGTGCCATATTTTTTTGTTGAATGTCAAAATTTATAAAAATGGTTGATATTACTAATTTTCTTTATATCGAATACAGGGTGAGTCAAAACGCAAGTACATTATTTTCTCAATAACACTATTTTAAATAACCTGCTCTGAAAAATTAAAATATCTCGAAAACTAACAAATTTAGGCATAAGGAATATTACACAAAAATTAAAGTACGGTAATACTTTTCGATGGTGATATGTGATATAAAATACAGGGCGTTCTATTTCAAATTTCTGAGAAAAGAATGTACTTGCGTTTTGACTCACCCTGTATTCGATATAAGGAAAATTAGCAATATCAACAATTCTTAAAAATTTTCACACTCAACAAAAAAATATGGCACCAATAAACCATTGCTGTTGTGCTTATTTTTATTTATACAGGAAGCTGAACTTGTTAGATTTTCATAAAAAATTGGTTATAATTTTGTAAAAGCCCTATATAACATAACAAACCTTTATATTTTTGTGACGGGGAAGTTAAGAGGATTTCGAATATAAAATAAAATATACGTTGTTCCATTTAAAATAACATAAGTTTGGTCTGCCACTATGTTATCGAACACCCTGTAATATTCTAACTAATTTCGTAATGTGAAGCTGAAAGTTGGCTACAATTTTTGTTATTACCTTTTATTGCTATCTATTACTATAGCGGATCTACTGAGCTTTATCACACTCATCAATCACCCTGTACATTGAATTTAAATTATTTTAAGACGAAAAATTTTTTTGTTATTACATTTTAAACCACAGAAATGGCTGGCAATTATAGTTTATATATATTATTGTGTATCAATTTATCAATCAAAGATAGAATAAAAACTTTATTAATTTTAATATAACGCGGGCACATAAATTTGATACACCCTGTATATTGATTTGTAACTATTTATTATAAATAGTTTTTAAGAAGTGGGTTATCGTTAATGAGTTTTTTTTCCCTGAAAGTGATATGAATAGACAATAATTGTTCAGGGTATTTGGAGATTATAACGGTGTTTTGTTATGCACGAGGCCAAAAGCCACAGGTAATGATATCTTTAGAAAATAATGTAAAAGAAAGTTTGGAATTTTAATCTCTTTTTGTTTAACCCCGAGTAAATTTTGTAGAATTTCCCGAAAGTAATTATTATGATAATAGGAATATTTTTGAAAGTATGAGTAGGTTTTTTCGAATGAAAAAAAGAATGAGGAAGAAGAAATGTCTCTGATTGGTTTGGCAATTTGGAATGGGAAGGAGAGAAGGTTGAATTTTCAGATAGTTTTGGAAAGAGGGATTATTATGTGATCGACATCGCTGAAGAGCAGTCAACGTTTTCGTAGATAGTAAAAAAGCAAGTACCAGTGTTTGTTTCATAGTGGAGAGAGGAGCTGAAAAGTGGAACGAGAGACAGATCAAATTGAGAAGAAATACCTCTTTGCTTCTGTATTATTGTGAGAAGGAGAGGGGAGAATTTTGGAGTTGTTTGAATCGAGTACTGGTTAAAAGAGGCCTGGCTCGTTGTTTCTTTGGAGAATTAGTGCTGGTATGCTGCTGGATTGAAGCTTGAGAACGGAGAGGGCTTTGATGGGTAGCCTAACATAGTCAACAAGGGAGAGCTGTTTGGGTCAAGAGGAGACATCATTGTGAGTGAAGCAAAAGGTTAGTCAATTTATGTGAAAGATTTTTTTTATGTTCGGAAACTAAAATTTTGAGTAAAAGCATATGAATTAAGATTCCAATATTTCAAAAATTAAATAGGAAGTATAAGTAATTTTGCGAATACCTAAATTTGTTTGTTTAGCTTGTTTTATCAAAGTCATCGGGAACAAACCGATAAATTTTTATTTGAACTAGAATAAATTTAAGTGGTAAAAATTTCATTCGGACAGCTATGTCCACAGGTTTTAATTGATCGATTTTTAGAGTATTGATTTTGATAATAAAAGATATTTCTGTATGCTTATTTTATATTTCTATTTATTTCCCTTTCCTATTTTTCTTCCGATAAGAACCAACTAAGAGATACTGAAACCACGAGAGAAGATAAGTATAACATAAGATAATTTAGATATTTTTTGTATTATAAAAAGGCACCCTGAGATCTTTTTTTTAATTTTTTTGTATGATTTGCGACAATTGGATAATTGATTAAATAATTAATTGGAGTAATCAAATAAAGACTAATTGATATAAAAGCAATAAAAAGTAGATCATAACAATATATAAACAATATATCAATGTCTGGCAATATTTATAATAATCATTAAAAAGTAATGACAAAAAAATTTTTCTTACAATAATTTTAAATTCGATATATTTACCTGTACAACTGTGCTGCGCAGTAATGAACGCAACCTGTATCAGTAGCCAGATGGCCGGTACGGTGTTCGAGGAAGCATAGGGAATAATATATTAAAGAACCAGTTGTCTTAAAATACTTTTTTCCGACGTTGCTAGTAGCTCTTGGTCCATTAAGAGATCTCAAGGAAAGTGTAATACAACGCAGAGGATGAAATATTCAGTATTAACTTTGATTTTTTATGTTAATTTACTTTTATATTCATTACATGACTTTCATTCATAACATGCTTTCTCACATACAATATTAAGTTATTTTTGTTATGTCCTTTAATTACTAACTTTACAAATATTGGTGTCATTGCATTAAAAATGACGCCTGTTCACAGTATTTTACTTATGTGGATAGACACTTGGCAAACAGCGTAGTCAAAAAATATAATATAATTTTCGATTTTGCAAAACCACTCACATGAATAATATTATTTAGTAATAAGAACCAGGGTTAGCAGGTTTAAACGAACATGCTTGAAACGTAGGTTTAAACCAACTGGTTTTTTTAAGAAAAAACCAAACTGGTTTAAACCAACTGACTTTTTTAAGAAAAAAAAAACAATTTTGTGTTTTTATTGAAAGTTTTTAATACATCTGCCGGAAATGAAGAAACTAAAGATAAATAAATTCTAGTTTTGTATTTTCGAACTTAGTTTTTTGAATATTATTACGTTCAAAGATGTTTTTTGTTATATTAATAATTTTTTGTGTGTGTAAATAAAATTAAAAGTTGTCTTAATAATTTTTTCATTGTTTATTACTATTATGTTATAAAATAATGTACTTATTTTTTGAAGTATTTAGACTTATAATACTTTGTATCAATTAACCTGATTTAAACTAAAAAGCCTTTTTTTTTGTGTTTTTTGAAGAAAAAAAAACGTTGGTTTTTGCCAACCCTGATAAGAACCGAAATATTTTTAGCGGCGAGTATATAATTTTACTTACCTTATGTGTATTCCTATGTTTAAGGACATTTATATCAGTCTTCTTGCCTTTACTCTTGCCTTTAGATATCAAATTTTTATTAATAGTTTTTATATGATGCTTCTGTTTCAATTTCTTTTTCCTTCTCTCTCGTTTTTTGTCAGTTTTAGATTTTTCAGATGCGCCTAAAACAAAAATGATGTTATTAAAAGTATTACTGATAAATATTATCAAATCATATTATGAGGCCTATAGAATCAAAACCTACTAGATCCATAGCTTGAAATTTTATCAGCAGGCAAAAAAAAAACATTAAAAATGTAAATGTTCCAAAAATTATCCGGCATTTCTCAATCAAAAGGGCATCAATAAAATCATAAAATGGCACACTAATTTGTCATTTTTCTGCATGCCTATTACATCTTCAGAAATTTGTACTATTAGTTTGGATTTAGCAGAACCAAAAATTTAGGATTTAGCAGGTTTTGATTCTGATGGGCTCATATTATAGTGCATTAAAAATGTTATGATATATTAAAGTAAAAATGAATCTATATTTCCCTACACCCCGCCATAACTTGACAACGACTTTACAGATTTCATTCATCTTTTTTTTATTTTCTAACACTGTGTAGAAGACTCTTAAAGAAATATAAGAAAATTGCACAGAAACTTAAAAAATTTCATCAAACAACAAATTTCACATTGGGGAGCGATTCTCTGGCGGAGAGAAACTTTTGTTTTTTAAATTCATTAAATCATTACAACAACCAATGAAATTAAAATGAAATAAAAAATATGATGAAATTGTAACGAAAAAGGTAAAAGCAACAATTTTCGCAGAACTAATTTCTTTACTTTTTACTACGACAACGAGAAACGAATGAAACGATACTTATTCTCAACAACGTGATCTAAAGCTGCCATTATTACCACAAATGGTTCTATTATAGTTCATCTCCTGCTAATAATTTATGAGTTATGCCAATTGAATGTTCTTATACAGTGATGAGCGCGCCAATAACTGGCAAAATTAACATTACATTACATAGTTTTCCACCTTTAGACGTCTGTGACAGGAGTATTTTATAAAATTCTCCTGTCACAGTTATTCTAGGAAATGAAGCATTTTGGCTCGCAATTTTTTCGTCCAGCATGGATTTACTTGAAATTTTCACAGATGGTAGGGAATAGTCCAAGGATCATTTTCTATATCATGCCGCTGTACGCTAAAACCTTGGGGTGGTTGCCACCCCATCTCGGGGGCGGGAATTTTTTATTACATTTTAACCATGTAAATCGATGTAAATGGTAATTCTAAGAAAAAAACGTTTTTTAAATTTTCTTCGTAAAAGTAATATTTTTCGAGTTATTCGCGCTTGAAAGTAACAGTTTTTCGATGAAAAAATCGACATTTTTAGAGGGTTTTTTGAGAATACCTCGAAAAATATGCATTTAATCAAAAAAACTGTAGATATCAAAATTGTATCTTTTAGTAACACAAACCCAATTCTTTTTCTGTAATATCTTTAAGACCAATACAAACCGAGATACGGCATGTTAAAATTTATCTTTTTTCGTCAAATGCATAATTTGAAATATTCAAAGTAAAATAACGGAAAAACTTTGCATTTTTGGAGGAAAACTTAAATAATCTTTTTTTAAGTATACAGTTAGTCCTTTCAAAAAATAATAATAAAAAGTTTTTAGCCTGAAAATTCAGCGACTTATGATCAAAAAAAGATCGGTACCTGCTTTTCTCTATGAAAAAATCAGTGAAAACAACCCCCTAACTACCCTCCTAATTAAAAATTGGTCTTCACCATTCTCTAATTCCTTTTATATTTGTATTATCAATACACCCAAGAAGTTTTACATATTTAGAAGGCCTAATTTTAGAAAAATTGGAGTTTAAAGAAAAATTAATTTTTTGGAATTTCCCATTTTTCACCTTTTACTTCAAAATATCTCCGAAAATACTGGAGATACAAAAAAAAATGATGGACTACTAAATTGTAGCTTTTTTAATTACTAAAATTTCCTTGGGCATAGATCTTCATTACAGTGAACAGTTAGCAAGATGTAGCTATTTAAACCTCTACTTACGAGCAAACACCCCTTTATTCGAGCCCTTTAAACCCACCCTAATTAAAAACTAAGGGATCTTACCGAATTTAGTTTACACAATCTTATAACTCTTCAAAAATCCTACGAATTCATTTTTGAAAAAACTTTTTATCGCCAAAAATAAAGGAGCTATTTTTTAAAAACGATTTTTTTTTCGAAAAATTCGGATAGTCCGCTTATGCATAATTTTCAATGTATGTATAATACCACAGAACCGGTTCGTATACTGGAAGATGACTAAAAAACTATTTGTATTTGTACATATTTGTAAATTCGTATTTTTGTGTAAATAAATGTTTTTGTAATTCTTTAATTCTACTATTTTTCTGTATAGATCTGTTAAAATATCTACTTATAAAAACTGTAATGTTATTAAGGGTAGTTTTTAAGGATTGAAATATTATAATATATCCTAAAGTATAAAACAATCATTATTCAACCAATCTAAACCAAATTTTACCCATATTAAAGTTTACAATGTTTTTATATAATTTTTGATAATAAGGGGTAATTTACACCCCTAAAAATAATCAACGCCCTTAAGCATGATGTAGAATATGAAGTAAAGGGTGAGATGATCCTAATCCCAAATTTTTATGTAAATCGATGCAAGCTGAAATTATTATTTTAGGACAAGTAAATTTTTTATATATAGCTCCAATTGTGGTTTTAAGGGTTGAAATATTATGATATTATATCTTAAAGCATAAAACAATCATTCTGTAACTAATAAGAACCAAATGTTGACAATATTAAAAGTTTAAAATGTTATTTTATAATTTTTTACAATTAGGGGTAGTTTTCACCCTTAAAAAAACCGAAGCGTACAACAGCTCAATATAGAAAATGAACTAGAGAGTGAAATGAGCCTAATCCCAAATTTTTGTACAAATCGATGCTGGACGAAAAAATTGCGAGGTTTTGCCATTTTTTCAGCTTCATTTCCTCGACTAAGTGACAGTTGTCATAACGCTCTGATACGTCTAAAGGTGGGAAACTATGTATTGTAATGTTAATTTATACGTTTATATCGATAATTTCCACCTCTACTAGGTTCGTCTCTTTTCACTTCCCAATGTATTATGTTATCCATATTTTGCGTTATTTTACCAGTTGTCAGCGCGCTCATCACTATATTTCCTATATAATCAATGATCTTGAGAAAGAACTACTACAACACATACTAATACCCAAGGCTGTGGGTGAAAAAACGTGATATAATTCAGGAATTCTTGAAACCTATCAGGTGTTGTAAAGGACGATGCCAGGAATAACTTCTACTAAAATGTAACCAAAAATATTGTGCGTTTTTTTTATTGCGATTTTCATTTGCAATTTGCAATTTTTAAAGATTTTTAATTTTGCATCTTAGGATATTGATTTTAGAGAAAAACTTTTTAATAGAAAGTTGTAGTAAACTAAAAAATCTATAATTTGAGCTATGGTAAGTTTAATTTCGTTTATTGGTTATTGCAAAACAGCCTGCGAAAGGTCCAAAATGGCCGTTTTTTACAATTGCATTATTTATTGTACAAATATTTTTTTTTATTTTTTAAAGCTTTAAAATGAAGATCTTTCAATTCCAAACATAAAAAAAAATTGTAAAGCTAGGTTAACGAATTTGTTGCTTAGATATTATACATTGTTTATCCCAAGAGGTCAAATGTCGAAGGCTATAACTTTTTGAAAAAAAAATCGTAGAGAGTTAGTGAAACATGCAATCTCCTTCTAAAGAGTTATATTTTCATATTCTGATGTAAATAAATGCGTAAAACATTTTTAAACCTCTAATTTTTGGGTTTGAAAATAAGGGGACAAATTTCGTTATAAACATTTAGAGCTGAAGCGGCCCTGTACATCCTATGAGCTTTTAACTTACAGTTGCTGAAGACGAAACGAAGATTTATAAAAAAATAGAAAATGTCGCCAACATCCAAAACGGATAGTCACTACAAGAAGAAAAAGTTTTATATTGTATAATAAGAAGTAACATTATTATTATTATATTTATATAACAATGAAAAGATTAAAATATAGTTATATATTTCATTATATATTATGTATCATTTTTGTAATATTATTTCTTCAAAAATGATATTCCACATATTAAAGTTTATCAAGAAAAACAAATATATTGTATTTGATTTTCTTGATAAACTTTTATATGTGAAATCTCATTTTTGAAGAAATAATATTACAAAAATGATACATAATATATAATGAAATATATAACTATATTTTTAATTTTTTCATTGTTATATAAATATAATAATAATAATGTTACTTCTTATTATACAATATAAAACTTTTTCTTCTTGTAGTGACTATCCGTTTTGGATGTTGGCGACATTTTTTATTTTTTTATAAATCTTCGTTTCATCTTCAGCAACTGTAAGTTAAAAGATCATAGGATGTACAGGGCCACTTAAGCTCTAAATGTTTATAACGAAATTTGCCCCCTTATTTTCAAACCCAAAAATTAGAGGTTTAAAAATGTTTTACGCATTTATTTACATCAGAATATGAAAATATAACTCTTTAGAAGGAGATTGGATGTTGAATGTAGTAAATAGACTGTATATTATAATGGTAATATTATTAAATTGTTTTATGTCAAAATTTAATACAAGTTATGTAAAAATTTTCCGAGCGAACGGAATTGAAGCGAGCCGGGCGATTTGCAAAATTCGGCCGCTCGCAAAAGCACCGATTTTAAAAATAATTGTTAATAATTAAGTGTAATTATATTTTATAATAATTTTTATTTTAAGATAATATAAGTCTTTCTTTAGTCAATGACTGTAAAATAATTTCTTAATTGTTATAAATAAAGGCACTACGATTTAAGAAAAAAAAAACAATTATCTCGGCTTCAGTTGGTTGTAGAAAATTTTTATTTTTTTATAAATCTTCGTTTCGTCTTCAGCAATAATAATCTGTAAGTTAGAAACTCATAGGATGTACAGGACCGCTTCAGCTCTAAATTTTTATAACGAAATTTGCCCCCTTATTTTCAAACCCAAAAATTATCTCGGCTTCAGTTGGTCGTAGAATTTTTTTATTTTTTTATAAATCTTCGTTTCGTCTTCAGCAACAATAATCTGTAAGTGAAAAACTCATAGGATGTACAGGGCCGCTTCAGCTCTAAATGTTTATAACGAAATTTGCCCCCTTATTTTCAAACCCAAAAATTAGAAGTTTAAAAATGTTTTACGCATTTATTTATATCAGAATATGAAAATATAACTCTTTAGAAGGAGATTGGATGTTTCACCAACTCTCTACGATTTTTTTTTTAAGTTATAGTCTTTGACATTTGACCTCTTGGGATAAACAATTTATAATATCTAAGCAACAAATTCGTTAATCTGGCTTCACAATTTTTTTTTATGTTTGGAATTGAAAGATCTTCATTTTAAACTTTAAAAAATAAAAAAAATTATTTGTACAATAAATAATGCAATTGTAAAAAACGGCCATTTTGGACCTTTCTCAGGCTGTTTTGCAATAACCAATAAACGAAATTAAACTTACCATAGCTCAAATTGTAGGTTTTTTAATTTACTACAACTTTCTATCAAAAAGTTTTTCTCTAAAATCAATATCCTAAGCTGCAAAATTAAAAATCTTTAAAAATTACAAATTTAACAAATGAAAATCGCAATAAAAAAAGCGCACAATATTTTTGGTTACATTTTAGTATAAGTTATTCCTGGCATCGTCCTTTACAACACCTGAGAGGTTTCAAAAATTCCTGAATTATATCCTGAAATTGACCTATTTTTCACCCACAGCCTGGGGTATGACGAAACATGATGACTAGGCAAGAATTAAAGATTTCATACAATGGTTCAGAAAAGTAAAGAACCAAGTGAAAATTGGAGAACAGTAGAAACAATAGATAAAGGAGGAGTTCAACTTGTACAAACACTGAACTAGACCACTCCAGTAATTAAGAAACAGAATTATATGTTATTGCAGCTATCAAAAGTCTCTCTAATCGTCATTTATTACAGTTAAAGTTTCAGTTCTGGACCTCTGTTATTAGATATTATTGTATCATACGGGATAAAATGTGAATCAAGATGTGAAGAGTTTTACGTACCTAAAATATCTCCTTTTGTTTTGTTTCTAATTTCTTCTGGTGCCAACAAGGAAGCTTCATTAGCAGTTACAGGAGCAACTTCTTCCATAGTAATTGCAGGCATATTATTTACTACTCTCATCTCAGGAAGAGCTGGTTTTGGTGTGAAATGGAAATTGGAAAGTGCATCTAATTTATTAAAGAGATCCCTCATCAGAACTTTAATGTCCCTGTGTAAACGAGGCTCTTCTTCTTCTTTATCGGCATTAGCAGGATCTGAAAACTGATATGGTAGAAGAAAAGAAAAAACACAATATAAATGATGGATTCAACCGTTATGGAAGTTAAAAGTTCACTTTATCTAACAATAAAACACTGAAAATCTTTTGTTTCCAATACTTCCACAAAAATTTTTATGTCACTACAACTGTTTTGACAGAGTACTTGTTGAATTGGTGTATCTTTCTTTAAGCTTTAAACAAGTCACTGGGTGTCTATACAGGGTGTTAGTAAATAAGTATCACAAAGTTTGAGGGGTAATTCTACATGAAAAAATAATGACAGCTTGCTCTATAAACATATGTCCGCAAATGCTTCGTTTTCGAGATACGGGGTGTTGAAAGTTTTATTTCAAACTGCCAATTTATTTATTGCTCTAAGACCGCTTGGGCTATGAAAATTAAATTTGGTGGATGTTAAGAGGTTGTTATTACGCATTTTTTGACATACAACTAAGAATTTTGTATTCATCATTGGCGCGCATACGGGTAATCGTCTGATTTTTTTTATAATCATTTATTTATTTTTTTTATGTAATTATGATTATTTACAATCTACATCAATAAAAGAGTATTAAGTAAATTTGTTCCATGTTTTTGGGCATGAAGAAGAGACTTCCAATGATGTCTCATCTTATTCTATTTATGTTTAAGTTTTAAAATAGGTCCTGAGGTCAGGTTCGATCTAGTCTCCTTGTGGCAGGGCCATTATGGAATAATTCCCTTACTAACTCATTGTCATGGTGGATGGTACGCTCGTTCTGTGATTCAGATGCTCGATGGATTTCTTCTCTGATGAAAGGTATATTTAAGTCTTCGTGAAGTGTTTGATTAGTTACATACCATGGTGCATCCACTATTGATCTTAGAACTTTAGACTGAAATCTTTGGATGATATTGAGTGATGTTGACTTTGCACAGCCCCAGAGGTGTGGTCCGTAGTACCAAATAGGTTTGAGTATTGTTTTGTACAGAAGAATTTTGTTTTGGATGTTGAGTTTTGATCTGCGTCCAAGGAGCCAATACATTTGCCGAAATTTCAAGTCTAGTTGTCTTCTTTTCGTCTGTATATGTTTTTTCCAAGTAAGACGTTCGTCAAGATGGAGGCCAAGGTATTTAGCGTCTGTTACTGTTGGTATTCGTACATTTTCCATTCTTACAGGTGGGTACGTGTTGTGACGGTTTGTAAACGTTATTTGAGATGATTTTGTTTTATTTACTTTTGTTCGCCATTTTGTGTACCACTCACTGAGTATGTCCAGATGGTGTTGCAGGTCTTGTGAGGCTTGTATGTGGTCTTCATTTACAGCGAGTATTGCTACGTCATCAGCAAAGGAAGCGATCGTAGTATTATGAGACTCTGGTATATCGGCTGTGTAGAGTGAGAAAAGCAGCGGCCCGAGAACACTACCTTGCGGAACTCCGGAGTTAATAGGACAGATGCTGGATTGTTGGTCTTTGAATTTTACTGAAAAATATCTATTTGATAAGTAGGATTTGATTAGGAGGAAATAGTTACTAGATAGTGTTAATTTTACTTTGTAAAGCAGACCTCTGTGCCAAACTTTGTCAAACGCTTGTGAGATATCTAGGAATACAGCGTTGCAGTATTTCTTTTCTTCGAGAGTTTTTGATATTTCATTTACTATTCGATGGACTTGTTGTGTAGTAGAGTGGTTTTCCCGAAAACCAAACTGATGTTCTGGTAGTAATGTTAGGAATTCATGATCTGCGTATATTCTTTGTAGCAGAAATCTTTCGAAAACTTTGCTAACGATTGGGAGTAGGCTGCTGGGTCGATAAGATGTTACTTCACTGGGCGCTTTGCCTGGCTTAAGGATCATTATGATTTCTGCAAATTTCCATATTTTTGAAAAGTATGATAAACTTAGCATACGATTAAATATTACTGTTAGCATAATAATGGCTTTACGAGGAAGTTGTTTTAGTACTTGTGCCGAGATTAAGTCATAACCTGGAGCCTTTCGTGAGTTGAGTTTGGTTATTTCTTTCTTGACTTCTATAGGAGTAAAACTTTTGATTGGAAGGGACATTTGACATGCTGCGCTAATTAGTTCTTCCACTTCTTCATCAGGGTCTGGTGGCTCGGTTTGAAATACACTCATAAGATGTTCAGCAAAGACGTCCGCTTTTTCTTTGTTGGAACGAGCCCATTCACCATTTGGTTTATGGAGGGGAGGAATAGTTGTGTACGGTTTTTTGAGTTTTTTAGTCGCCTTCCATAGCGTCTGATCATTTGCTGTAAGGTTTGTAATGTAATGTTCGAAGTTTTCGTTGTTTGCAGCTTTGATGGCTACTCCAAGTTGTCTACGTAGTCTATTGTATATATGTTGATCTATGTTGTTTCTAGATCTTTGCCAGTTTCTTCCCGCACGAAGTTTTTCAGCAATAATAATTTATTTTATGATAAAACACCTTTCTAGTCTTTCTTTCATATGGTGCACCATTTTTATGCAAAAAAATAAAACATCTTGGCGAGTATTTAATCAAGAACTTTTCAATACAATAATACTAAACTAGAACAATAACATAAAATAAGACTAATAAGATTTAACTGGGTGCAAAGCTACAGGAAATTTTCAAAATGACCACCTTTAGATGTGACAGAAGAATTTTATATTCATCAATGACGTGCATATGGTAATGGTCTGATTTTTTTCTGTAATGGTCTGATAAAAAGATAAAAATAGTATGCTACTGAGATATGTTAAATTAAAAATTATTTTTGAATTCCTCATTCAATTTGCGACCAAAAATTTTTCTTCACTTTTTTTCATACGAGGCACCGTTTTGATGAAAAAAAAAATAAAACATTAACGTTTACAAAGTATTTGAAATAATATTCGAGATTGAAACGGAATATAGAGGGCAGGTCGAATGCAAGAAAATGACCGATATAAATGGTATAAACAAACATTTAATTGAGGAATAGAACAATACCGATTTGATTTAAAATATTTTAATGTACTCATAATGCTGAAATTTACTAAAAATTTCTTAATAGTGACCAAATTCCATTCAAATAAACAATTTTCTGGTTTGTTTATACCACTTATAGTAGTTTAAATTTAATCCACCAGAGGTCAGCTACTTTGTTTTTCATCGCGAATACATATTATGGAAACTACCTCAAATACTTTGTAAGCATTAAGATGTTTTATTTTTTTGTATAAAAACGGCGCCTCATATGAAAAAAAGGCAAGATATATTTTTTGTCACAAATTACACGAGGAATTCAAAAATGATTTTTAATTTGACATGTCTCAGGGGCATACTATTTTTTTCTTAAAAAATTCAGACTATTACCACTTACGCGTGCCAATGATGAATATACGCGTGAATAATAAAATTCTTCTGTCATCAGTAAAGAAGGTCATTTTGAACATTTTTGTAGCTTTGCACCTAGTTAAAATCTTATTATAATAGTAATATTTTCTGTTATTGTTCTAGTTTAGTATTATTAAATTGGATAGTTCTTGATAATGTATTAGGACTAGGAAATGAAAAATGCGCACCAAGATGTTTTATTTTTTTTTATTTTTATTTATTTTTTAATTATGGTATGCAGCCAGCTACTGGGATTTTTCCATTGATTTTATTTTTTTTTGTATAAAAATGGTGCACCATATGAAAATAAGACAAGAAAGGTGTTTTATCATAAAGGACACCGCACACATCTTATGGAAAATATAATGTCACTCAAATTCAATAAAATTTATACGAATAGATTCGTTTTAAATTAACGGTCAATTCTTATCATTGCGCCAACTCTTAATTATGATTAATTACGGCGCAAATTGCAATTTAAGTTTATCGAAATCACATTTTTGGAGTTCATAAAAGTGTCAGTTACCAATCACTATTGCTCTGAGTGCTATTGGATACAGCTTAAACCCCGCTGGGCCTAAGCGGATTAGTGAAACTAATCCGCTGATTTATGGAGTACAGATAATTTGGGTATTTTGAAATATTTTTTCTCTCTCTAACTTACGTACGTACCCATTTGATTTCAGATTTATTTAAATCAATTTCTGCTCTTATTATTGAAAATTCAGAGTTGGCGCAATGATAAGAATTGACCGTTAATTTGAAACGAATCTATTCATATAAATTTTATTGAATTTGAGTGACATTATATTGTCCATAAGATGTGTGCGGTCTCCTTTAACGTGAAATTTAAAAATCATTTTTAATTTGATATATCTCAGTTGCATACTATTTTTTTCTTTAAAAAAATTCAGACAATTACCTGTATATGCGCCAACGATGATTACAAAATTTATATTTGTATGTCAACAAATGCGCAATAACTACTATCTCAACTAGTCTTAGAGCAATAAATAAATTGGCAGTTTGAAATAAAAATTTTAACACCCTGTATCTCGGGAAACGAAGCATTTGCGGACATACATTTATAGAACAAACTGTCATTATTTTTTCATGTAGAGTTACCCCTTAAAGTTTGTCATACTTATTTACTAACACCCTGTATAGATAAGAGTATGCATTATATCTGTCCACATACTAGAAACCTTTATAAATGCAACTAAAAAACATAGATACTAAAAATAAATTTTTTTATTAAAAAAAGTTATTTAACTCACCCAATGCTGCTTGTTGATCAAGAAACTCCTTTTCATATATCTGTGCTAATGAATGTTTACTCTTTTCCTGGTCTAACAAAAGTTTCTTCTTAAATTCTAGAGGTGTTTCTATAGGTTTTTCTTTCCTCACTACGCTATCAAAAGCCTTGTCTTTGATTCTTTGTCTGATTATGTCTTCTAGCTGCATTGTGGTGTTTTCAGTTATGACAGGTGCTAGAAAAGTTGGAAATGACTATTTGTAACTTACCTATATGAATATAATAGGTGTATAAAACAGTTTTTTTTATAGAAAATCATGATTTTTACATACCTGGTCTAGCAGTTAAGTCAAATTCTACAATTTCCTCCAACAATGAATTTTGTGGCCTATTTTCTGCAAGAATCTCCCCTTTTAGTGTCCAAGGTTTCTCACTAACTGCATTTTCTTCAATTTGTGCAATTTTTTCTTGAAGTCTTTCTTGCCTAAGTTCTAATGAGGACTTCACTTCTTGATTTTCTTCTTCAATGTCCATTTCTTCAAGAAATTTATTCCTTTTTGGCTTAACTTGGACATCAGGATTACTTGGTCTAAAGAAATCCTTAAATTTTGCTGTTCTAGATTTATCGTTTTCTTCATCTGAATCTTCTTCTTCAAACAAATTAATACTATCTAAAAGATTACAATAACATTAGATGAATTCAAATGTGTACCAACTCATGGCAAAATCTATATTCACTCATTAAAAAATGGCAAAATGTAAACAAAAATTGGAAATAAATGGGAACTTGCAAACTTATGATCTTTTGTAGAGGCCATATTGTTGAAGCTACATATCGATGGGTTTTTGACAAAACATCGTAAGCTCCAAAACAAAAATTATGCAGGAGATGACTTTTTCTCCTAACAACTTTTTGGCTAATATAATTAAAATTTTTAAACTATGATAAATTAGTAAATAATCTACTAATCTACTAATTTATCATAGTTTAAAAATTTTAATCATCTCTTGAAAAAGTCATCTCTTGAAAAATGTGCGTTTTGGCGCTTACGATGATTTGTCAAAAACCCATCGATATGTCAAACTGTTTTGACCACCATGGATGGATATAACATGCAACAACTTATGCAAATGATAAAATTTTTGAAGTTTACACTTCTTTAGGCGTGATCAGGAGTAAATTTTTATTATGCTACTTGCATGCGCACACAGACAGTATGGAGTTAGTTGCTAAATCCTTCAAGTTGTGTATATATCAGTGCAAAAAAGGTGTGAAAAGAATATATTAGTGATTTTAGTAAATATATTTATTATAATTTTTGTGTCTTTGGATTTGTTTTCCTCGGGAGTAAGATAATAAGTATTATTAAAACATTTTTAAATTATTACTTCATTTCGTCTATTTGTTACCGTGATTTGTCATTATGTCCGAGAAATCATGTAAATCGAGCGATTGTGGGTCATTGGTAGAGCATTTGACTACAGATCAAGAGGTCCCGGGTTCAAATACAGATGATTCCTATTCTTCTTTTTTCTACTATTTTTGGTATTGTTTTAATAAAAAATTTTGGAAAGTGGTAGGTATTCAAATTAGTTTAATATTTAAATAAAATAAAAATAAACTGTTTAAGGTACCTATATTTATTTTGTTGAAATCACATAATAGAAGTATAACTTCTTATGTGCGTACAAAGTACACACACATTCTTTTTTTATTAAAATGAGTGTTTTGTTCGTATAACATACCAGCAAAGCAAACACAGATGAACAAACGAAGGAACAAATTTGTAGATGTTCGCTCAGTTATTTGTTCTCTGCAAAGTAGGGCCATATACATTGTAGCGAACATTCACATTTGTTGAATCCATCCGCACTGTCAGATACAGAATACAGATAACACTGATTTACTTTGATGATTCACTGATTTACCGACATCGGTTGGAATATGTCCGAACACAAACGAATGCATTCAGCCATGCTTGATTCTCTGTACAAATACATTAATTTTAAAGAACGAATTTGTTTGTGTGTTCACTTTGATTTAAATGCACCTTTATACAATTTAATTTTGGCATTCTGACATACTGTTTTATAAAATAATCCCTTGTTTATATAATTTCACAAATCAAACAATCGAATCCTGCTGAACTGAATATTAATGAGTGCCTTAGTTAGCTTGTTTAGGTATACAATTTTACCTTTATGGTTTTGAAAATATCGTGGGCGTACAAGGAAAATCCACTAACTCCAATTTTTTCAATTTTGACATTTTAACACCATTAAAGCCACAAACATCAATATGTTAACAGGAAAAACCCTATATCTCCAAATTCGTCATCCACCTTACTTAAATCGGTACATTCAATGACAAATAAAATCAACTAACTCCACCTTTTTCTAAGTTTTTATGAATAAAATAATGTTTTTCCAAATATTTTTTGTACATGTAGGTGCACACCACCTGTGGTTAACATCCTTCAAAATCATATCCAGCTACCAAAACTTGAACAGACAGTGTACCCGATTTTTAAGAGGTATGCGATAAAGTATAATAATGTTTAAATGCGTTTTTCTCAAAACTTTACTTTTGTGAGTTAGTGGATTTTCCCAGTATGCCCACAATATGTCAGTCTAACAGACTATGTATACCTTACCATTTGTATAATATTTTTTCACCTTACCACTTACATTTTAAGGAAATAATAATATAGAACAAATTATATCACGCTTCCTTAGAGGTCGGCCTAAAGATTAACATCAACAAGACTCAAATAATGACTAATCTGGTGCTAAATCGTAATATTGTTGTTGATGGAATGGATATTGAGCAGACTGCATCTTATAAGTACTTGGGACATGAAATTCAGTTGGGAAGAGATAACCAGACTTTGCGAGCTCCCACGTTGCATAGAATTAGCCTGGGCAGCCTTTGGTAAACTGAACTATGTAGTTAAATCGAACTTACCCATATGCCTCAAAAGGAAAATCTTTGACCAGTGTGTGTTGCCTGTACTCACTTATGGAGCCGAAACGTTAACACTCACAAAAAGGTAGTTGAACAAGATTTGCGTAATTCAGAGGGCCGAATCCCAAATGAAGAAATACAGTGTAGAACAAAAACAACAGACACTGTTGAAAAAATCAAGTTGCTAAAGTAGAATTGGGCAGGACACGTCTCCAGATTGTCAGACAAGAGATGGACAAAACGTATTGTCGAGTGGAAGCCCCGAGAAGAAGCAGACATCCACCAACCAGATGGGCTGACGCTCTGAAGCATGTTATAGGTAACTGGATGCAAGCCACACAAAACAGAAACAGATGGAAAGAGCTGAGGGAGACCTATGTCCAGCTGTGGACTCGTACGGGTTGATGATGAATATAAAAAGATTGAATAAAAGCTTTACCTTCATCATCCGAATCTGATTCTTCCTCTCCTTCCATTTGTTTTGGTTTTTTATTTGAATTTTCAGGGAGATCTTTTTTCTCTTCGACATTTAAAAAATTTTCCATTTCATCTAGTTTAAAAAATTCATCATCTACAACTGACTTCTTTTTAGAGGTATATATATTTCCATTAATATTATCCACTTCCTCATCATTATTCCCATCTTCTTTTTCTGAAAGATCATCTGATACTCCCGAGTCATCTTTATCTGCTATAAAAGTACTATCTTTATCATCTTCTATCTCATCTCCATCATCATCATAATCATAGCTTGGTTCTTCTTGGACCAAACTTGAAAATACCAGGCTATCCCTATTGAGAATATACTTGGGAAGGTCGCTAAGAGATTTTTGTAAAACACTACTATTTTGTAATTCAATCTCCTGCCAGATTTGTTCAATGTCAAAACCTTTAATCAGTAACTGTGGTAGACCTTTTGAGTTATTTAATTTCTTTTCCTGTGATTTCGAAAAGTCATAAAAATTTTTTATATTAACTTTTACACAATCTGGCACATCACCTTCGGAGCTAAAAAATAAGTCCAATTATTATCTTTATAACATTATAATTGTAATATTTACTTTCATATTAACTTTATAATAATTAATAAAATATGATTATAAACCTTAAACAAGGACCAAATAGAATACAAATTATACATACTTTAAAAACCTTTCTGGCTTATGAGTTAACTGCTGAAATTGTTCCACAATTTCATTTAGATTATCGGCTGGATGAGGCATAATTTTATTAATACTTATATAAATAATATTCTACTTATTTAGAAATATTTTGTCATAATACAAAATATTCAACAAAAATATAGGTATAGGTTAGAATTTTGATTTGTGAACCACGTTTACTTTGACAGTTGACATTCAGATTTGACGGTTCTCCGCCAGATTTTCTCAACACGACTCTACCCTTATCGGCAGAGTCTACGAGAAGTGTACGGTAAATTAAGCTGTAATTACAAAAAAAGAAATACATATGTATGTTCACAGTTTTTTTGCTTATACGAATTGTTGTATAAACCTATATACTGTGTGTATGTCTTTGAACTCACTTTATAACGCTCAAAAAATTACGGGATTTCAATGCATATTTTTTTTATAATTCTCGTTATTCTCGTATCGAATTTACGCGTGAAGTTAGTCGTATTGATGACAGTTGAGAAAACAGGCACCTTTTTGACAAGAACAGTTGGTAAAACGAGAATGCAGCACAACTCATCGAAAGATATTTCATATACACCCAAATCGAATAAAGCCACTTCATCGAAAACCGCAACTCATCAACTAGACATTTCATATACATTCGTTTAAAAATAGACCTGGGCCCGGATTACGTACACTCGATACGCATCGTATCCGCCATGTTTTCCCATAAGGCGCTACAGTAAAACATGGCGGATACGATGCGTATCGAGTGTACGTAATCCGGGCCCTGTTTTCGGATTTCTCTCCAAAATCTATTCTGAAAAAAAAAAAAATTAATCTATTCCATAATTTTGCACCTCACTAGGTACCTATTTGAGAAAGGCACTTTGCCGAAACAGCTCACATTAGCCCGATCAGGGAACGCACAATTTTACGAAAACCTCCATAAAAATTAAGGAAGGATGAAAATTTGGCAATAGCTACCTAGTTGAAATTGTCTATTATTATATAAGAAAAAGTTTACAATTCTACATCCCCTCCATTTTACAAAAATTAAAAAATACGGGGTGAAAATTTTTTTCTCGGGGGTGAAAAAATATACGTTCAAAATAAGTTCGGAATTAGATAAAATGACTATAATTCTAAGTAACTTTTGTTCTATAGAGTTTTTTTACTAAGTCAATACTTTTCGAGTTATTTGCGAGTGAATGTGTTCATTTTTAACCAAAAAAAATGTTTTTGGACGGTCTTTCGGAGATAACTCAAAAAGTAAGTATTTTAGCGAAAAAAATATTCTTAGTAAAAATATAGCTTATAAAAAATTGGAAAAAACGGTGTATGCGTGGAGGTCTGCAGACCCAGTAGAAGCAGAGTTGCAGCTAATGAAATGTAAGTTCTTCTTCGTCAAATTCCAAATCGAATATTTCAATGTCAAATAACCAAAAAACGGAGCACTTTTCGAAGAAAATTCAATTCAACTTTTTTAAAGTGTTTAAAAAAAGGTTTATTTTTGTTTTTTAAAAAAACTTCTAACATTAAAAGTAAGTTTGAGTTACGCTCAAAATATTGTTGGTCCCCTTTATTTTTTTGGTAAAAAAATGGCGAAAACCCCTTAACTAGTTTCTCAAATAAAATTAATCGTTACCGCTTTACAAGTTACTTTACTTATGTATTGTTTATATTATCTATAAGTTTCATTGGTCAAAGCGCTCAGTTTTGAAAAAAATTGGGTTTAAAATAAAACATTTTTTTTAATTTTGAAAAAAAATCGTAATTGTTTATGGAATTAACTTAAAAACAATTAGGAATACCAAAAATCTCAAAGAGTAATAAAATGTACATTTTGCTTTTCTGAATATTTTGATTTTTTGCTTTCTTGTTATACAAGATATTATTAGATATTATATATACAAGAAAGATACAAGATATTATATTATACTGTAACTTCTGATTTGCTTACGATAAAAACCTGGTCTGACTCTAATTTACTCTCTTTTAACGTGGATAAGACAGTAGCATTATCCTATAAAAGTGCTCTTCAACCCCAGCTTGTTAATAACATCCAGATCTCTACCATTGATTCTGTAAAATTTCTTGGTATTTTTTTAGAAAGCAACCTCAAATGGTCCCTTCATATCGATTTGTTAAGTAAGAAACTCGCCTCAGCCTGCTATGCTATAAGATCTGTTTCGAAAGAACTCAATTTAGTATCTTCTAAACTAACATATTTTTCCTTGTTCGAGGCTCATCTTCGATATGGTCTTCCTTTTTGGGGTTCTAGTACAGCTGCCCAATTAGATGTTATTTTTAAATTACAAAAAAGAGCAATAAGGTATCTGTTTGGCCTCAGAAGAACAACACATTGCAGAAGTTACTTCAAAGATCACGGCATTTTAACCCTTTATATATTTTATATATTTTAGAAACTGTTTGCTTAATTCGTAAACACATGCATGTCTTTCCAGCAAGGCCTCATCATGACTACTCCACCAGAAATTCAAATTTTGATGTCTATTTACCGATCCCGTCCTCTGAGTTAGTAAAGAAATCTATATTATATTCCGCAAAAAAACTATACAACCATCTTCCTTTACAACTCAAATCTGCAACATCTTTCCCCAAGTTCCGTAAAATGACAAAAGCTCATCTATCTAAAAGACCATATTATTCAGTAGAAGAGTTTCTTAATGACTAACTAAGAAATTACAGTAATGTACAAGTAACCAAACTTATCTATATTTGGGTGTCACATGCAGCAGCTTAAACTTATTAGTTCCTATGTTTATAAATAGTTTACTTTGTTGTATGTTCACTTTGCAATTTCTATAAATTGTTGCAATATATCGATTTTGTTTTTTTTTTCTTTACTTTATTAACTTATATTTTGTATTTATGTATATTTTTTTTATATTGACGATTTATCAAATTTCAGAAAATTGTATTTGTTATTGTTATTGACTTTAATTAAGCTTTGTCCATAAAATTTGTATAATTTTCAGTGACAATAAAGTATATTTCTATTCTATTCTATTCTACAAAAATTGGTTATGCTATGGCTGTTCAAAATTTACCTAAACTCGTGATATAGTTACTCGTTCAAGCCATTTTAACTACAGCTTTTTCAAAACGAAGCACTTTGAACGGATGAAACTTACAGATCATATAAATAATACTTAGACAAAGTAACTTGTGAAGTGGTAATGTTAAAACGTATATGTGATGTTAATTAGGGGTGATTTTCGCGATTTTTTTACCAAAAAATAAAAGTGACCAACAATATTTGGAGCGTAATTCACTTACTTTTAATGATACAAGTTTTTTTTTAAACAAAAATAAACCTTTTTTTAAACTCTTTAAATAGTTAAAATGAATTTTCCCCTAAAAGTGCTCCATTTTTGGGTTATTTCACATTGAAATATTCGATTTGGAATTTGACGAAGAAGAACCTACTTTTCATTAGCTGCAACTCTGCTTCTACTGGGTCTACAGACCTCATGTATACACCATTTTTTTCAATTTGTGATGGGCTATATTTTTGCAAAGAATATTTTTTTCGCTAAAATACTTACTTTTTGAGTTATCTCCGAAAAATAGTCCAAAAACATGTTTTATTTTGTTAAACATGAACATATTCACTCGCAAATAACTCGAAAATGTATTGACTCAGTGAAAAAACTCTATAGAAGAAAAGTTGTTTAGAATTAGTCATTTTATCCAATTCCGGACTTATTTTGAATGTTTTTTCTCATCTTCGAGAGGGGGGTATTCCCCTCCATTTTTGGAGGGGAATAACTTTTTCTTATATTTAAGAAAAACTTTTTCTTATATAATAATAGACAATTTCAACTACCTATTCCCAAATTGTCATCCTTCCTTTATTTTTTTGGGGGTCAGATTGTTCTTTGATCGGGCTACATAGTATAATAAATTTTGTGGAAGTATCCAAAACCATCAGTGGCGTACTGAGCATGGTTCCGCGGGTTCTGCGGAACCAGGGCCCGGGCCCTGTAGGCTCTAACCCGATTTTTGCTCCTTTTTTTTAATTTGATGGGGATATTTTGAAATAAACAAGTATACACTAGAAAATGTAACTGCTTAATATTTTTTTTTGTGTAGGTATAATACTATAACGAGACTATTGTAATTACTTATAATTACAATAAAACTAGCGGTTCGTATTTATATACGACTTTATTATTTATTTATACAAGTTTACTTTACAAACTTTAGCTTAAGACTAAAACTCTATTCACAAAAATTATGCCTTATATATCCTAGTCGTTATTCTCGATCATTCCGGGCTAAGCCAGCTCTCCGACTATCGTGTGACCTTCCAACAACCGCGCATCGGTTCCACGTATAGCGTGCTTCGATCTAGACTTTTCTCGGCTTACGCCTTGCGGCTGGTGACTCATTGTTTTGCTACATTGCTCCCCTCTTAAGATCTGAGCGTCCCGATCAGCAACTCTAGATGAAGGCCCAGGATGGCGGAATCTACACGACTCTCCAGCTTTGCATACACCCTTCAAGAAGAAATAGCAGTCTACTGTCTTTGAAGGGTATGACATCTTCGGGTTCATGCAACACACAGTAATTCGTACGCCAGTTTCTCTGAAGATCACTTCAAGCATGCTTCTCACAATCTTCCAATCCAGATTTTCTACTGCATGGCCTATTTTTGGTATAGCCAAATCTTTGATGTCATAATTACACACGATTTTCTTCAAATTAGTTAGAGCACGCCATATGTTCTCGTAGCTTGGCGTGTCCGTATAAGACTTCCTGGTCACTATATACAGCAAAGATCGAGGACCATCTTCCAATCGCAATACTCTTCCAATTTTAGGTTGTTGATTCCTTAACTCGTCCAGGCGGCCGAACTTTCTATTGAATACGGACGAGATTCCTTTAGTCATCTCGAGGTCTTGGGCAACACAGTGGGCTAGAGAGACGTTTTCTGGAACACCAAACAGATCTTGCTGAACTTCTGTGGTCACGCCGAATCTAGCACTCTTTCTTTCTGCGTAATTTGACATAAATTCCTTAAAACTTGGCTGTGGTGCATCTTTCATCTCCTGTTGGAGGACTCGGGCTTCCTCTGTTTCATTTGAGCCAGCATATGGTGCAAGACGATTTATGTGAATAACTTTTGGTTTACCGTTTGGTAACTTCTTAATTCTGTATATTACGTCATTTATTTTCTTCTTAACTTCATACGGACCTTCCCATTGTCTTTGCAGTTTAGGACACAGGCCTAGACGACGTTGTGGATTATAAAGCCAGACAAGATCACCTACTTCGAAGCTTTCATTCTTGCAGCGAGAATCATATTGATCTTTCATTCTGTCACTGGCTATCTGGATGTGTTGTCGGGCAAGTTCATGAATGTTGTTCATTCGTAACTTCAGGCGGTCTACGTATTCTTCGCCTGCAACATATTCCTCGGAAGGTCTGCAGCCAAACTCTAGGTCGCAGGGCAAACGAACTTCACGACCCAACATCAGGCAGGTTGGTGTTTGACCTGTAGTTTCATTCACGGCCGAGCGGTAGGCCATCAGGAATAAATGAATGTGTTGGTCCCAATCTCGCTGATGTTCAGATACAACTTTGGACAAGTGTTTACCCATCGTTCGGTTCATCCTCTCGACCATTCCATCTGATTGAGGATGCAGGGGTGTTGTTCTGGTCTTATTGGCACCAATCAATTTACAAACGTTTTGGAAAAGAGCTGACTCAAAGTTTCGCCCTTGGTCGGAGTGGATCTCCAAGGGAACACCAAATCGGCTGAAGAATTCTTTAACAAGTACCTCTGCAACGGTAGCAGCTTCTTGATTCGGTAATGCATAGGCCTCGGTCCATTTCGTAAAATAGTCCATGGCTACCAGAATGTATTTATTTCCAGCATCGGTTTCTGGAAATGGACCTGCAATGTCGATTGCTACTCTTTCCATAGGACTTCCAACATTGTACTGTCTCATGGGTGCTCTCTTTTTACCAACTGGACCATTACCGGATGCACACAGTTCACATTTCCGGCACCATCTTCTTACATCTTCTTTACAGTTCACCCAATAGAACCGTTCTCGAACCTTTTGCAGAGTCTTCGTAATACCAAAGTGTCCACCTGATGTACCGTCATGCAACTGACGCAATACTTCTGACACTTTACTTTTAGGTACAATCAACTGCAGCTTAGATTCTGTACCATCATCGTTCTCAAAGGTTCTGTACAGAAGATCATCTTTTAGTACCAGGCAATTCCATTGGCTCCAGTAGGCCTTGACTTCTGGACTACATGCACTAATGTTCTGCCAACTAGGTCTTTCACCTTGCTGCATCCAATCCAATACTCTTTTTATACATGGATCATCTTCTTGGGCGTTTTGTAACTGTTGGGGCTGCCATTGCTCACTAACTACGGTGGTTCGTCTCACGGGGCAAAATCGTTCCTCTAATTTGGCACAGTGCTTACAATTTGCACTGCATGGTCGTCTCGAAAGGGCATCAGCATTTGAATGAACTCTTCCGGCCCTGTGTTCTATCTCATAATCATATTCTTGCAGTCGTTCTAACCATCTTGCCATCTGGCCCTCTGGATTACGGAATTGTATGAGCCATTTTAGAGCAGCGTGATCTGTTCGAAGAAGGAACTTTCTGCCGTACAAGTATTTATGGAAATGTTCGCAAGCCTTCACTACACCCAGCAGTTCTCTTCTGGTAACGCAATAGTTTCTTTCTGGTTTCGACAGGACTTTGCTGAAATAAGCGATGACTTTTTCCTGTCCATCCTGGATTTGTGAGAGAACAGCTCCTATGGCACTGTTGCTAGCATCGGTATCCAAAACAAATTTTCCTGCCTGTCCCGGGTAGCTTAATATCGGTGCACTGATCAGAGCCCTTTGTAGTTGTTCGAAAGCTTTTTGACACTCCTCACTCCATGTATATTCTTTGCCCTCCTCCGTCAACTTTGTTAGGGGCTTGGAGATATTGGCAAATCCTTTGACAAATCGTCGGTAATATGTACATAGGCCAAGGAAACTTCTAATTTCATGTTTATCTTTTGGTACTGGCCAATCTTTAATTGATTCAATCTTTTCAGGATCAGCTGTTACACCATTACTCGATACAATATGTCCCAAATACTTAACTTCTCGTCGAAACATGTGACATTTCTTCGGACTTAACTTCAAGTTCGCTGCCCTCAATCGTTGAAAGACTTCTATTAGATTCTTGGCATGTTCATCAAAGGACCTTCCAACCACAATTACATCATCCAAGTAAACCAGGCATGTTTTCCATGTTAGACCTCTTAAAACTGCCTCCATTAATCTTTCAAATGTGGCAGGCGCATTACATAAACCAAACGGCATAGCCGTAAACTGCCAAAGCCCTGATCCTATCGAAAATGCGGTTTTCTCCCGATCGGCTGGCTCCATGTCTACTTGCCAATATCCACTTTTTAAATCGAGTGTGGAAAACCAACGAGAACCGGAGAGAGTATCCAATGTATCGTCTATTCTGGGCAAAGGATAACTATCTTTTTTTGTTACCGCATTGAGCTGGCGGTAGTCGATACAAAAACGCGTTGAACCATCTTTCTTCTTTACCAGAACTACTGGTGATGTCCATGGACTGTTCGATGGTTCAATTACCCCTTGTTTGTCCATATCCTTGATAATCTCTTCGGCTTCATCTCTTTTCGCAAATGGAAGTCGTCTAGGCCGTTGTCTGATTGGCTGAGCGTCTCCGGTATTTATTTTATGCGTTACTATGCTTGTTTTTCCCTTATCCTTCGTGTCAATAGCAAAAACATCCTGATACTCTATCAGCATAGATGTCACTTTTTCCGTTCGTTCATGATCAAGATCTTGGCATCTTTCAATGATCATCTCAACAAGCTCCTTTGGATACTTCGCCTTCGATGATTTCTCATTGGTATTCACAGAGCAAATTGAAGCCACGGGAACACACTGCCCGATCAAAGCTCCTCTACTTAACTTGATAGCAGTTTCCCTTAAATTCATAACTCTTACAGGGATCACATCTCGAACTTTTACCAAAGTTTCAAAGTTTTCGCCGTTAGGAACTCGACATTATCCACATCTTCGACCATCCTTAAACTTCCCTCTCGGCAGTGTCCATCAAGCATGGTCATCAGAATTTTCTCACTATTACCGGGTATGGTTACGTCGCATGTAGTAAGTAAGCGGATGACATCTTCTTTGTCGTCGTGAAAGGGCAACTCTTCACCATTGATCTTGAGAACTCCATTTTGAACATCCAATATTGCCCCCACTTTCCTTAGTACGTCCACCCCCAATATGAATTCGTCGGAGATCTCGGCAATTAATACTTGATGTTCAACTGTGGTCTGGCCAATGGATACTGACATATTAGCCTCGCCATATGTATTAATTAGCTCACCAGTCGCTGTTCTAAGCTTTACTGTTGCAGGTGATAATTTATTATGGTCTCGTACTACATCTGGACGTGCGATAGTTCTCGTTGCACCTGTATCCACCAAAAATGATCTACATCTATTACTGATACGACCTTCGATGTATAAGTTGTGGATTCCACCGGAGGACGTAAGGTTGACAGTTACTATGGGGGCTCTAGTTCTCGAGGTCGGCAGTTGCCCCTTGGTGTCGACCCGCTCTAGTTTTCCGACGGCTGTACGATCTTCTTACAATTACGACGAATGTGGCCTACGTCTCCACAATTCCAACATCTAGGCTCGCGTCTCTTTGGCATCTGATTACTTAATACTCTCCGTATCATTTCCTCCAGACGTTCATCGTTGTGTTCGTCACTTTCTTCAATGGTTCTTACTCTATGGCCTCGTGAAGTTTGACTAGCCGTTTCGTGTTCCAATGCAATAGCAAGTGCTTCATCTAAAACTTTCGGCCTTGCTAGTCGTAAAGCTTTCTGTAGTTCATTATCTTTCAGCCCATTGACGAAGGTATCTACTGCAATTTCTTCTAAAACGCTGTCTGGCATCTCTGGATAAGCCAACCGCACCACACGAGCCACATCTGCTTCAAATTCTTGCAGATTTTCACTTGCTCGTTGACTTCTACTTCGCAGTTGTGCTTTGTATACTTGTTGTAGATGGGCATCTCCATAGCGTTTTTCTAGACGAGTGAACAAGGTCTGGTAACAATTTTCTTGACCCTTAGGAATTGATCTTAGTATATCTGCAGCATCACCTCGTAAAGCAGCAGTCAAGGAAACAGCCTTTTCTTGTTCGGTCCAATGATTGGCGGTCGCAATAGCTTCAAATTGTCTAAGATATATGGACCAAGAGGACTTTCCATCGAATGGTGGTAATTTGAATCTCATATTATGCGACGTTTCGTCTCTCGGTAGTTCATCTTTCACTACAGGATCTAACGCTGCTGCATTAACTGATGGTTGTACTTTTGTATCAGTTATCATACTCTCTAGTTGTTTGATCTTTTCTTCTACGGTCTCTACACTTTTCTGCATCTTATCGAATGTTCTAGAAACTTCTTCAAATTTCTCGTCATTCTGTCTACAAACGTCTTTAATTACTTGAGAAACACTTTCAAATTTCTCGTCGCTTTTTCTAGAAGTTTCATCGATCTTTTGAGAAACACTTTCAAATTTCTCGTCGCTTTTTCTAGAAGTTTCATCGATCGTTTCAGAAACAGTTTTTAATTTCGATAAGATTACTTGTTCTGCTGACTGGAAGTGGAACGTCTCTGGGTCATCTCCGTTCTTCGTGAGGACTTCCTTGAGTCGTGCTTGTAGGACTATCTTGCACCCACTGCTGTCTAATTCGTACTCTTCTAATTGTTCACGGAGCTGTTTTATGGTCAGTTCTTGTAGCAACATCTTTGGTCGGCACACACGTACTTTTCAAAATGTCTTAAGTCTTTCCGAATACCGAACAATCAACGGACTTTAACTATTCCCGACGAATAAAGTCCAAAAGTCTTTTAAAGTCTTTCCGAATTCACTTATTTATATCGCACTAAGTTTACTGTATTTTTCACCGAACACCGACACCAATATAACGTGACTATTGTAATTACTTATAATTACAATAAAACTAGCGGTTCGTATTTATATACGACTTTATTATTTATTTATACAAGTTTACTTTACAAACTTTAGCTTAAGACTAAAACTCTATTCACAAAAATTATGCCTTATATATCCTAGTCGTTATTCTCGATCATTCCGGGCTAAGCCAGCTCTCCGACTATCGTGTGACCTTCCAACAACCGCGCATCGGTTCCACGTATAGCGTGCTTCAATCTAGACTTTTCTCGGCTTACGCCTTGCGGCTGGTGACTCATTGTTTTGCTACAATACTTACAAATAAAAACGAAGAATCAGGGCCTATTTTATCACTAGGCCCTCGAGGTCCCTTCTTCGGGCCCGCATTTTAATGGAACCCGAAAAGATCATCAAAAGAAAATTTTTATTGCAGAAACAAAATAATTTTTTTAAATTATTTCATTTTACGAACAGGAAATGATATACATGAAATGAACAATAAGAGTTATATTCTTATATTCATAAACCATAAAACATTCTTATCATAAAACTGCAATAAGGGTAGGTAGATTGCCTTGTCGGCAATATCGGCAATAAGCAAATTTGTTAGACACCACTCCGAAGGATTAACAAGAGGTAAGATTAATAATAGGTATTGTCACGTTTTGTCATAATATTGATTCAAAATGAACTTTTAAATTTAATAGTTAGATTTTGATGCCGTTTTATGCAAATATAAAGTATCGCTTGCTCGTGTTATTTTTCAGGCCTGTGATTTTTAAGTTAGTTCAATTAATCTATCCATTAATCATTTAGTCGTTTTATTAAATTTTTTGAAAACTTATTTTTCTTTACTAAGTAATCGTTTCGGTATTATCATGAGTTACAAACATTTAAGTAGCAGTGAAAAACGAAAAAATCAAAAATTAAGAGAACAAAAACGGCATACAAAAAAAGATGCAATATTATCATATTTTACATCCCACAACAGTGCGCAAAAAGGAAGTTCGGCCTCCCATTCTGTTGCTGATCAATTTATGGTGACTAGTGAAAGTGATAGTGAAAATAAAATGTGATGAAGGGCGAGTAGCAATAAAAGAAAATGATGACTCCACTGTTGATTTTCAAGCGACTTCACCTGGTACAAGAGTACATCTCCGTCATCTGCTATAGAAAACTCTTTTCCTAGCGATATAGCGGATTGACGAAAACATTTAAATATTGAATTTCAACAATATTTTATGAATAATAATCAACCGAATCAAAATATTGATAAAATTGGTATGGTGAGTGTGTTACACAATTAGATAATAATAAAACCAGACATTTGCAAAGTGCGATTTTTTATAAAACGAAAGCTAATGGGGAAAAATTCTTCGCGAGTGGTTAGTGTACAGTCCTAAATGTAGCCGTGTTTATTGTTACCTTTGTAAACTATTTTATACGAAAATTGTTCTTCTAACTTTCGATGGGTATGACTGGAAAAATATCAAGAGGACAGTTATTCAACATGAGCGATCTGCTGAACATATTTCCTCAATTGGTACGTTAGTCAAGAGAAGTAGTACAGCAGGACAAATTGTAACATTAATGGAAAAAAATTATTGGGAAGAAAAGGAACATTGGAGAAATGTTCTTGTGCGTCCCTTTGACACACTAATGTGAGCATGTGTGTCCCTTTTTTTCGAAATCTTGAAAAAACTAGTTAATATTTTTGAAAACTTTTAACTCAGAATGACTACTTATTACATTATTACAACTACATAATAATGTAGTTGTAATAATGGTAATAACTGTAATAACCGAGGGCCGAAAGTCCCTTAGAATAAATAAAAAATTTCTTTTGAATGAGACATTTGAAATTAAAAATCACACTAAATTTTCTCTTTTTTTTTCGCTCCTGTAACTGATTAAATAAACATCAAAGAAGTTTTCAGGGACTTTCGGCTCTCGGTAATAACCCAATCTTTCATTCTGCGTTTAAATCTTCTAAAAATACTGATTAGTTTTCTCAGGATTCGAAAAAAATTAATGCATTTAAAATGCATTGGAGCCGAAATTTGCGCCTATTCCCTTAAATGTTGGAGAAAATTGCTATATTAAATTCTTTTTAATAAAATCTCGTTGTTTGATTAAAATGTATCAACCCCACCGTTATCCAAGGTCTTATTTTTGCTATTATTTTTTTATTTACGCTTTTTATCTCCCTAGGGGTTTCTATATAATTATCTAACTTATTTATAAATGTATCATACATAATATATGCAATTTGAGAATCTATTTTGTTCATTTCTCAAAAGCTTTTTTGGCTTTATGATATTACGGTTTTTAATTATGACCGGAGATTTAGATGTAGAAAATTTTTCGAGTTTCATTATTTATAAAAACATCTGGAGTAAAGTGATCAGTCATGTCAGTATGGAAAACGATAGGATTAATATTAATTTACTGTTTTAAATTAGTTTGGGTTTTTATAAATATATAATGATTTATATTTAATGTTTATTAAAAACTTTTGATATACAATGTGTGTTTTTATTGGGCGGGGGCCCGCATCCCAACTGGAACCAGGGCCCGCTGATCTATCGGTACGCTACTGTCCAAAACTAGAGTTTTCAGTGTTTTATTGCTTATACCTAGATAAAATGAACTTCCGTCAAGTAACGGCGGTCGAATCCATCAATTAATTGTTTTTAACTAGTTTGTTCATATTTCTGCCCTGAAAATATGGAGAGTTACGGTAATGCGGTAACAGTTAGTGCTATTTTGATAATCTTGGCGCAAATTATGTATTTGATGTTCGAGAAGGAGTTTTTAAAAAAGTATTTTATTTTCAAAATATAAATCAAAAATGTGAAACAACAGAAGTGTTAAACAAAACTGAACAAAGTTAAGCAAAAGTTGAATACAAGTAACAAAAAGCTATTATGATATGAAAGTCCCTCTATTTATAAGGTATTATTGCGCAGATTCTAGTATCCTAGAATCTGCAGAATCCAGTGGCGTAACTCCTCCCTCACTGAGTCCGAAAAATAATGGAGTTATTTTTGGGATGCTTGTTGCTGGTTGCTGGATCTTCTTCTTCAAAGCCGGAATCTTCTTGTAATTCTATTTCATTCTCGTTCCGTTGCTTTGGTCTTCTTTGTTTAATAATATATAGAATTATCAGGATTAGGATAACTGCTATGACTGAGGTTGTCACTAATGGAGTTGTATGCAATGTAGTATTTGTTTCTCTTATTGGTACTAATTGTTTCGCCATATTATTAATTGGGTAAAGATTTTCAAAATCAATTTTGGTAATATTATGGCTTTATAATTTTCGTAGATTTTCTGTAGAAAAATATTTTATTTTTGGTAAAATTAGAGATTTTCCTCTGTGTATTTTGATATTATTATTGAATTTCAATTGATTGATTGTCACTTCACAATTTTCTGGTATACTGATGAGAGGTGGACTTCGAAAATTTGGTCTCTCTTGCACTTTGATTGGACTCGTTCAGATGTGGATGGCATTATCAATACTTCAGTATTGGTTACTTGTTCGATAATGGATTCTTGAAGAGTGACTTCTGTGGTAAAACATTGGGTTGAACTTTGACCATTGAGGAAACGTAAGGTACAATTGTCTTGTAGTATGGTGTCTTCTTTACAATAATATATTTCTTCTAAAATTGGGCATTCGTCTTTTTCTAGGTGCATTTCGTCGGAGGTTCGTGCCAAATAAGGGTATGTGGGAGTATACATTTTGTTCTTTTGGATTATTGGGTATATATGATAAAAATCAAGGACTTTTGGTTTTAGGATAGGTATGTGAGTAGCAAAGATCAGTTTTGAACTTGAAAAAGTTACTTGTGTCCCTAGTAGCATGTAATATGTTAAAATATTTGTAAATTTTGGGATTTGAGAAGGTTGATAAATACTGTGCAAATATTCAATCATATCTTGAATTTCCTTACTTGAGATAATTGAAGTATGCAATGAGTTTAATGTTGAAAACATAATTCCGTTTGCTAAATTCTCAATAAAATCTATCATATTTTGACAATCTAAATTTATCTGACTTATAGTACCTTGAAAAGTAATATAGTTTCCTAAACTGTTTATAGTGTTTTGGATTTCTAATTGAAATTTCTGTAAGTTACGTTGCAGTTTTTCTTGGTTTTGCCAAAGTGTGGCTAAAGATTTGTTGTAGTGATCGATTAGTTTTTTATACAAAGATATTTGTAAGTTCGTCTCATGGATAATATGTTTTTGATTATTTTCCAGGACTTCTATCGCTTTATCATATCTATCTCCGTCATCTGAATCTAAGTTTCCAAATAAATATTTATTAACTTTACCTATGCCATCAATTAGGCCTCTTTTTGATCGAATATGGGGATAGATATTTTCTAATTTTTTCTCTAATGTATTAATTAAAACTTCTGTTCTTTCTAACATGTTTTCTGCCAATCCATGGTATGAAATAGGATTTGAGGCATTAACTTTTACTACACTAGTTTTTATTATTTGATAATTATCTTTAAGAGATTCTACTTGCCTAACTATTTCGTTTAAGTTAATATAATGGATAAATGTATGTTTACTATAAATTAATCTACATGTGCCTCATTTAATTGGGAGTAAAAGGTTTTCAAGGGGCGTTATATTGATATCGATGTCATCTCCTTTAACCTGGTGAGACGTCCGGTATATCACTTGTATCAGAGTCAACACGATTATCGTCTTCATTTTGTTGAACCTGTAAAAAGTTTTTTCTATTAGATCTTGGTTTGCGAGCTATGCTTTTGTGATAAACTCCTTTATTAGTCTGTAATGTCAGCTTATCGTCTTTAAGAATAGTTGTTTGTTTAAACTTAGGAAGTGCCTTGCTACGGTTTCCACTTTTAATATAGGCTTTGTCTTCATTTGTGTATTCGTCAGGTTCTGACCTCGATAAATTGCGTTTATCTATCTGCTGACTTTTCACGTTGGCATTCCTCTCATGTATTTTCCCGTATATCTTGCATTGTTCTTTATGATTTTGCACGTATTGTGATAAAATAAGATGATCATTGTTATCGAATGGATCTGGGTTATTTATATGCCCTTTTATAATTTCGAACGGCGTAAATTTAGTTACAGAATGAATGGAATTATTAAATGATAATATACAATGTTTCATTAATTGTTCAAATGACATGTCTTTATTTGTTTCTTTAAGGCATCTAAAATGTTCTATTAAGGAAGAATGAAAGCGTTCTACCGGAGAATTCGAATTACTATTTTTAGGAGTGGTAAAATGTAATTCTATTTTATGTAATTTGCAAAAATCTTCTAAGTCATAATTTTTGAATTCAGTGCCGGAGTCAGTTGTTATTTTATAGGGTAATCCATGATGTGTGATATAATTTAATAAACCATCGACTATTGAAATTCCACTAATGCTGGGAATTTGATATGCTTGTCCGTATCGAGAAAATGTGTCGATTATTGTAAGAAATGGTGTATTGGATATTCTAAATACATCCATGTGAATATGATCAAATGGCTTAGAAGCCGTTGGCGTAAGATTAAATTTAATGACTGGTGGGTTTCTATCATATTTATTTTTTAAACAAACTTCACAATTATTGACATATTGTTCTATATCTTGTGACATATTGGGCCAGTAGTATCGTGAACTTAATGACATTTTTAGCTCATTCATGCCACGATGTCCTTTTTTATAAACATGATAATAATTAAGTTTTTCTTTCTGTTCGTCGGTAGTCTCAATATCATCTAATATTTTTGTACAGTGTACAAATTTGAATGAAGAATTTTTAAAATAATTTTGTAATGAAACTACAAATGTTTCAGATGATAGCGGTGCTCTAAAATACAAGGCGTATAATTTTCTTGGGTCTATATAATCTTTTACAAAATTTATTATTCCTTTTTGTAAATCTCTTTGGGGTAAGATAACAAATAGTCTTGTGTTGTCGAATATCTTTTCTCTTTTAGTTTTTATTTCGTTAATTTCTCCATAAGTTAGTAAAATTCTTGTATTATTCCATTTTTAACATGTCGTTTATTTGTCTGCTAACTTCTTTCTTATAAACTTCTGGATATTTATAGTTTCTTGTATAAAATGGGGTATCATTAGTTAAATCTATTTTATGCTTTATTTTAATCGTAAAACCAGGGCGTTCCGAGTTTGTATAAACAATATCTGTCCTTATTACATAATTTACTTATGGCTTCGTATTCTTCGTTGCAATGATATTCCTTGAAGTTTGGTCTAGAAAATTTTCATGATTATATATGTTTCTTTTATTTTCATTATATCTTCTATATGTTCTTCTCGTATTTTTGTTATATCGTCTATATATTCTTATTTTATTTCCATTATACCTTCTATCATTATTATTATAATATCTTCTTCCATTATCGTTATATTTACCATAATTTTGATTATATATTCCTTCATTATAATTATTATACCCTCTATATGTTCTGCTTTTATTTCCATTATTTCTTCTATGTTGATTTTTATTGTATCTTCTGTTCTCATTATTATACATTTCTTCTCTTATATTATTACTCGTCAGTTTGTGATGATATAAATTAATCGGTATCATTACATTGTTGTTATAAATTAGTTTATTAGTTAAATCTATAACTAAATTCATTCTCATCATATCTTCTAATCCTAAGATTCCATCAAAATATTCGTGAAAATCATATAGGACATAATTGATATAAAAGTCACTTCCGAATTCTGGAAATGCTGGTATTTCGGCTTGATATTTGATAGTCTTACTATTAAGAACAGTTTTTATATCTACATTTGACTGGTAGATGCAATTAGGAAAATATTTTTTGGCAATACTTGGTCGTAGAAAGGACCTGGCACTACCGGTATCAATCAATAATTTTATTTTTGAATTTCCTACTTCAATATATGGTAGGGGATTATTGAAATATATTTCTGTTGACGGTTTTCTTTCCAATGCTTCCATATAAAAATTTTGATCATCATCATACTCAGGATTTCTAAAATAGTCAAATTGACTAGCATGTTGAGGCTCTCTTGAATTAATATTTTCGCTTTGATAATTATTTGTGTATAGCTCTTCAGCTATAGTATCGGGAATTCTTCTTGGGAAATAATTTTTTCGATAATTATTGTATCTATTGGAATTTGATCTAGAGTTTGAATTTAATGTATTTCTGGATGCTATAGTCATCGGTTGTGGCTTAGGCAACCTATCAGTAGGAATTCGGTTGGGCCTGAAGACATTACTTTCTGGTCGAAAGTTTGTGGAACGATTCTGAGATGTAGAATGATTTTCAAAATGTCGCGGTCCTGAAGCATTTTGGTTTTGATAACCTTGATTACGATTAAAATAATTAGAATTGAAAGGGTTTTGATTTTGATAAGTAAAGTTTGGATTTGTTTGATATTGATGTGTGGGGTTCGAACTTAGGGGTCGATAATAGTTGTTAGGCTGAGTTTGCCTGCTAGATTGATTAAAAGAATTGTGTGGCTTAAAATTATGATTATTTTTTGGAAAATTATTACTGGAATGTCCATATAAATTTTCAAAATTATGAAACTCGTCGACATATGCAATGGCATCTTCAAGAGAATTTGGTTTCTTAAGGTGCATATTATTTTTAAGAACACCTGTACATCCCGCAATAAAAGTGTTTAGTGCGATCTTGTCGCAATGGTTAATTTGGCATACTTTATCTGCAAGTTCTATACTAGTATCGTTACTTATTCTTTGGGCTACATTACTTCTTAAGAGTTGTATCCTTGTTCCAAAATTATGGAGGCTTTCACTTTTATATGGTTTTGTTCGTGTCAGTTCTTGCATTAAGCAGTCTAAATCACGTCTATCTGCGAAGCATTGTTGTAATGCTTTCTTTATACTATCCCATGTAGTTAATTCCATGCGATTTCCTACTAGTGCTTCTGCTTTTCCAACTAGTTTATCCTGTATGCATTCCAAAATATGTTTATTTAAATCTGCATCCTTATATACAGTATATGTTCGCATTAATTCGTCGCATCTTGAGATAAGGTTATTAGAATCTCCGTCGTAGGGTCTAATATTTTTTAGTTTTGATTTGAGAAAATCCCAATTAAGGGGAGTTTGTGTTTGAGCTTGAGCTGCAGTAGCCATATTATCAGATAAAATATAAATTCAAATTCAAAATATCTAACAAAATAATACGTATGTAAATAAATAAAAATATATATGCAATATAAATATTTTTCAAATATTTCAAAAAATTATTCAATAAAATTCAATATTTGCAACAGTACATAAATATATCAAAAATGTATCAGAAATGTATCAAAAATGTATTCTTTTCCAAAATTCAAAAAATTAATCTATCTTTCCTCACAAAGATATGAAAGGAAAGGCGAAAAGGAAAGGCACTTACAGTTATCTGGAGCACCTGGTTCTCTTCTCCGAAATTTTGCTTCTTCTGGAACTCTGCTTCTCGCTGGATACCACTGTAGGGTAGGGTAGAGATTCTTTCGATAGGTACGCGCTGCGATTTAAAACACCAAAGATCGAAAAAGTTCTATCACAGTAATGCGTAAAATTGTCTTTTCCGATCCCGCACGTATCCTACTGACTGCGCCAATTATGTATTTGATGTTTGAGAAGGAGTTTTTAAAAAAGTATTTTATTTTCAAAATATAAATCAAAAATGTGAAACAACAGAAGTGTTAAACAAAACTGAACAAAGTTAAGCAAAAGTTGAATACAAGTAACAAAAAGCTATTATGATATGAAAGTCCCTCTATTTATAAGGTATTATTGCGCAGATTCTAGTATCCTAGAATCTGCAGAATCCAGTGGCGTAACTCGCAAAAGAATTAACGTAACACAGCCGAACTTCGGCGAATCAGCGGTTCGTATGTTTGTTAATTTACCGCTCAAAAGAATGAATTACTGTGCACACACGAATCATGCTGTTTACGAATATATTTGTAACAAACAAGACCATAACAAGACCCTACACATTATTCGTGACCCGCTCGCGAATCGCGCATCACGATCACAAATCGCGAATACATGCATAGTCTGTAGCCACCTTTACGTTTACTTTGGCAGTTGACATTCAGATTTTATTTTTGTTTTAAAAAAACAGTTGCTGAAAGCGATTAATAAGTACTGTAGTGCCATCTTTCTTTTAATAGGTGTATTAGAAATTAAAAATAATAATAAACGATCTAAAAGTGCTTAAACATATATTAACAATATTTAGATTAATGGTTTATGCCAAATAATTTAATTACAATAGCATAATTAAATGTATCAACACGCATTAGGAATCTAACACAATATTTCAATAATCGAGTACCAACCGACGCCATTTGCAGTAAATAGTATGGCAGATTCCACTGTCGTAAAGTCGTAAGGGTAAAGCAGTGACCGCATCAATTTGATGAAAATAGTTATCTAGTTTACCTATTCCGAAATTATCAAAAATGAAAACCTACGGTAGAAAGAAAACCGGCTCTTTGGAACATGACAATGAAGAAGTAATCATTGATTTGAATGAAATCTGTAGATTGTGTATGAATAAGGAAGACGAATTGATTCCTATATATCAGAACGATGATGCTGTCCCCCTTAATCTTAAAATACTGGCATGTTTGGCTGTTGAGGTAATTTTTTCATAATATTTGGGTTTTACTGCAGTAAATATTCTAAGAACCCTTTATTTATATACTAAATAATTATATCTCGTGCAATTACCTCAACATATTGATTGTGTAAAGTAATATGTTGAGCAATAATTTTTTAATCAAAATATTAAATGTTTTAAAAACCCAAAATTTATATTTAAGTAATAGATGGCGACAAGAATCAGATATCAGATGCACCACCCCACCCCACCTATAATTTAATAGATTTCTGTTTTTTTATTAAATAAAAAAAATAAAAAAATCAAATTTTGAAGATTAGAGGTAGAGAAAAGAATTTCCAATTTCCACAAAATTTTAAGTGAGGTAGAGTAGGTTAGTTAATGAGTTAGCAGATTTCCTGATGTTTACTTAATTCCTGAAAATTTTGTAAAACACATTCACTATTCACTGCATAGATACAAGGAATATAGACCCTCTACTTAGGGGAAAATTGCTTGGATCCTGTTACCACTTTTTAAATTTCATTTTTTATTTTCATCAAATGTTAAACAATTACATTTAACACAATGTAATAATACAGTTGGCTTAATCAATTACTTCTAATGGGAAATAAGCCACAATTTTACCAAAAAAATAATTTTATTAACGTTTCGAATCCCAAATCGAGTTTCATTGTCAAAATACAAAATACTACTAAAATAAACACAAACGTTGTTGCTAAGTAAAAAAATTCTTCTAATAATTTATTTAATCTGACTCATTTATATTGGCAATTCAGACGTATATTATACATTTTAAAGTAGAAGACTTTAAAATGATATCGCCAATATTTACGAGTTGCGTTCCTGGGACGACTTTACTAAAAGATAGTTCATTCGATTACATGAAATCAATCCCAACTCAAGAATATCTGTCACAAAAAATCATAGCATGTGAACTGTCTTTAAAAAGACAACCAAATGCAACGATGATAGTAAAATTCTTGTGTTAGAGATTCCACAGTAAATCACGAGGGATATTTTTTGCGACGGATATTCTTGAGTTGGGATTGATTTCATATAATCGAATGAACTATCTTTTAGTAAAGTCATCCCAGGAACGCAACTCGTAAATATTGGCGATATCATTTTAAAGTCTTCTACTTTAAAATGTATAATATACATCTGAATTGCCAATATAAATGAGTAAGATTAAATAAATTATTAGAAGAATTTTTTTACTTAGCAACAACATTTTTGTTTATTTTAGTAGTATTTTGTATTTTGACAACGAAACCCGATTTGGGATTCGAAACATTAATAAAATTATTTTTTTGGTAAAATTGTGGCTTATTTCCCATTAAAAGTAATTGATTATAAAAATGCCACAAGAAAATAGCTTCAGAACAACATACAGTTGACTTATTCAGCAACCTGAATTATTTTTTCTATCGTCGTACAACTTGATATAGAACAAAAAAAAATACTATTTTCGGAAAGCTTACAAGGAGTACGATCTAGGAACCTAGTTTCCTAAATCAGTACAGTCGGAAAAATGAAAGAATACCCATGAACGATCACATCAATCACATATTATTCAGATAATTAATAATCTATCTTTCTCGTTTATTATTTATGAAAAAAAAAACAGCACATACAAAATATGTGATTGATGTGATCGTTCATGGGTATTCTTTCATTTTTCCGACTGTATATTAGGTTGTTATTTGTACTGGTATGATCAAGGAAAATTCGCGAGGTACGATCCAGGCAACTCTGACTTTTCATGAAAATTTGCAATTTATAACTTAAAAATAAAACTGTTTCCCTTAACCTATTGGATTTTAGATATGTACTAGATTAAGTGTATTAAACGAATGTGTTGATAAAATTACATTACACATACCTTTAAAAAAGATATGAGCTTACGTAGGATGTACGAAACAAGCATATCTTGAAAACACAATAATTGTAATAAAACCATGTAGAATGACGCGAGCACACACAACACAATTACGTCATCAGGGTGCTCTAGCGTCCCTATAAAGCAGTAAAATAGAGGTGGTACGATCAAGAAGGCAGTACGATTTACACAACTTTCCCCTATATTTCTTTATAGAAATATCATAATGAATATCCAACCCAAATTCATGATTTTCTGCTTGTTTTTGTCCCTCAGCACTTTATTCTCCCAGTAGCCATCTCTGAGGACTCTATCTATCATAGCATTTCCTATGTAAGTCTTCCATCTCATAGCAGGTCTTTTGGTCTTCCTCTACTTTCAGAAGGGTCCCAGTCCAGTATTTTCTTGGCCATCTGTGCTCTGGCATTCTTTTTACATACCCATACCATTGCAGAGCTGTTTTCCTTACTTTTTGTTCTACTTTCATTCTGTTTGATATTTCCCCTGTTCTTATTCTATTCACTCTTATGATTTGTTGATATCTAAACTCCAATTCAACTGTTCATATTTCATTTCGTATCGTTGTTGTTATTGGCCATACTTTTGCTCTGTATAGGGTAATAATCAGCTCTATGCTGTGAAAGATCATTTTTTTGTTTTTTCTGGTAGAGTGTTGTTCCATATCACTCCATGGAGTGCTTTCATGACTTGTTTTCCCGGTGCTATTCTCATTTCTATCTCTTTCATGCAAGTATCATCTCAGCTTATCATTGGCCCTTTATATTTTTCCTTAAGCGCTGGTTTCCTCGAAAGCGGTGCCGACAAACTGCGAACATAACACTGCGATGAATGACGTCATAAAAAACTGTACCATGCAAAATAATAACGGTGGTTTCCAAGGATGCGTTGGAAGCCACCACTTGCTGAGTTTGCACATTCCATTGCCGCAGTGAAGAACCTTGAATTTTTCACCGTAATCTGACATAATTCATCACAGTGCTACGGTCGCAGTTTGTCGGTGCCGCTTTCGAGGAAACCAGCGCTTTAGCTTATATTCCATCCTGTCTTGTGCAAAAATTACTTGGTCATCAGTGAAAAGTAGTGAATGTAATATATTCTCTTGTACTGGTATGCCCATTGTTCCACATTTTCTACACCATCTTTTCAAAGAAAGCCTGATTGATGTATGTACAGTTAGGTCTCATTTTATGTGGTGGATTCCAAGAAGACCCATTATTATGATTGTTTCAAAGAAAAAAATATATATCCAAAACTTTACGAATTAGTGAGGAAACTACTATGTACTATGTAAAGTCTATTCGGTAGACTTACACCGGTCATGGATTAAGAAAGAAATGAACGAATTTACTGGTCCGCTGTAGTTTAACTATTTACACATGGGCGCAGTAATTTTTTATTTGAGGAGGTTCTTATATAAATCAAATAATTTTAAATTTTAGGTGTTTGTATAGCCTCAGAAGCCTAAACGACATAATTTCGTGATTCTTTATAACAGTTCATTATCCGTAGCCAAAAATCAATATACCTAATATTAATTGTTGCATGAATATCAATATAATAAAAATAAAACAAATTATAACTTATAAAAGGTAGAAGGCTAAACGTTGCTGTATTGTTGATGTTTTAATTTAATCTCTAAAATGGTTTTCTATAAAGTCACAATCAATTTAAGTGATATATTGACGTTGGATGTTTTTAAATTAAGGTCAATTGACGCGTGTAAAAAGCGTTTATATGACATTGTAAAATAATTTGAGCTTGTTTTATTCTTTTATCAGATCGCATGTTTTCTATGTTAGTCATGTATATTTTATAGTTTATATGTATAATGGGGTATTTTTCCCGTAAATAAAAATTATTAAAAACAATATTATAATATTACGTATGTACCTACAATATATACAAATAGTTTCGATTTCAAACAAATCACGCCTTGAAAAGGATCCGGAAATCCTACAGCAGGGCATTATGTAAACATCAAATATTTAAGTAAAATGCTAAATATTATTAAGTCAATATACGTACCAATTTTTTTTACTAAAATGATTTAGTCGTTATTGTTCACACTATCATCGCCATCGCTGTCATCATCATCGCTGTCGTCACCGTTAATTGTTATTATGATTGGGCTTATTTCGTTAATTTTATTTTCACGAATCCACCAATCCTCAATTAATTTTTCGCACTTGTATATACAGTTCCGCCATACTTCTGGAGTTGCAATTGAAAGTGCTTCTCGCCAAGTTTCCCAAACCGCTTCGTCTGTATACCCATTAGGCCCAATATGGTTGTCGTAATATTATTTTGCTATTCCCCATATATATTCGATGGGATTAAACTGGCAGTGGTATGGTGGAAGACGTAAAACTTGATGCCCGTAACTTTCAGTAACCTGATCCACCACAAAGATTTTTGGTTTTGCATGTTCTTTTGCCAAACGTAACAACTCAGACTTTAATATATGCTGTGGAATAGATATGCGTTCATTTGTTAGCCATTCTTTAATCTTATCTACATTCCACGAATTTGTTGGACTTTTGTTTAGTATTTCTGAATGATAAGGCGCATTGTCTAAAATAATTACGCTGGGCTCACTTAATCCGGGAAGAAGTTTTTCACGCAACCATTTCACAAACATTTCCGTGTTCATATTGTCACGATAGTCACTGTTTTTTGATGTAGACGAAAATATTAAATCAGCACCTTCTATAAAGCCTGTCTTCCCTCCCGCGTGCAGAATTATATGTCGCTTCCCTTCTCCACTAGCATGCTTGATCGATTTTATGTTGTCATCTTGCCATATTCTCTTGTTAGCACCCTTAGAAAATATCCATGTTTCGTCTAAATATACAAAAGTTGACCCTTCTTCTTTAAATATGTTATATTTATTTTCTCAGAAACTCAATTCTCTTGTGTACAACAGAACTTCTTTCACAAAGCGCTTTTCTGTTATCCTCTTTTTTAAATTTGAATCCTATGTTATGTAGGACTTGCCATAAACTTGTTCTGCCGATGTCACCAAATTTCCTCTCTTTTAACTTAAGTAAAATTGTACCTAAAGTCACATGTTCCTTATTTGCACGCATTTGATATATGATATTACGAATTTGAAATTTTCGTCCTTCTAACATATTGTTCGTTTTTAATAACAGGCGAGTATGGTGGTGATCGTTTTCCGGCACTTCACTATTCTCGTTTTTAATTGTAGATCTTAATTTTGATTCGCTAATTTCTAAAGCATCGCACACGCGTTGTTGTACAGACGTTACCGATTTTAAAGGACCACCATTGTTTTTTTCCGCAATAAAGTACTTATGTAGGTTACAAATTAGAGTATCTACATCTAAAACACGTCTTGGCATTTTCGGTTAAACAGCACGAACAGATTCTCACAAAATTAACAATATAAGGCGTTACCAATTCGACAGAATAAATTCAACTGGAAGATAACAAAGGTCCTTATAGTTTCTTATAGCATTCCTGATTTGTTTGTCGACCCATTTAGTTAAATTACCTATTAAAATTGCATTAGTTTGTCATACTTTCTCTAATTTGGTTTTGCACCTATTTGGGTAATTAAGTACTTTCACTTGAATAATTAAAATGCCAAGACAGTACCGTAATTAAAATACCTAGGTCAAAAAATGAGCTTTATTTTGATACTATACAGTATGGTGCAAATGAAAGGAATAAATTCGTTATTTCGTAAACCGGCGACTTTAAGGAAAAATCCTGAAACAGGTCGATTTTTATTTTTAAATTATGATATTTTGCCATAAATGTCATACTAGTAACGTCATACATATGGGCGTGATGAAGTAATCGATGATTTTTTTAAATGAGAATAGGGGTCGTGTGCTAGCTCATTTGGATCATTCAATTCTCTATTTATTAATATAAACATTTACATAATTGTTTATACAGGGCGCCCAAAAAATTTTTTTAATTTAAATTATTTGACAAAAAAAGAAGAATCTATATAATTTATTTAATTTAAAATACATTTTATTGCTGTTAGAAATCAGTAAAAAAATGTTTATATCACAAATAAACATTGTTTTTCTCTTAAATTAAATGTTCAAACTTCCTAAGAAACAGGTGGCTGGCGGGAGCTGGCTTGAACATTGAATTTAATCGAAAAGCAATGTTTATTTTTGAAATAAACATTTTTTCTGTTTCTGGGCAACAGTAAAATGTATTTTGAATTAAATAAACTACATACATTCTTCTTTTTTGTCAAATAATTTCATTAAAAATTTTTTTGCACGCCCTGTACAAATAATTGTGTAAATGTTTATATGCCTAAATAGTGAATTTAATGACCTTTCAAATGAGCTAGCACTCGACCCCTATTCTCATTTAAAAAAATCATCGATTACGTCATCACCCCCAGATGGATGACGACACTAGTATGATATATATGCCAAAATATCATATATTGAATGGGTTTATTGACAGATTTTAAAACACAATGTAGGTATACCCCCAAAATATATTTTATTACTATTCCTTTCTTTTATCTGTTTCAATAGTTTATTAATGTTTCTTCACTGCTTATATCAATAATACATAGTCTCAATTTACAATCAATTACTTTCAACTGAATTTTAATCTCTTCCTTTCTTTTCTTTTCTACTCTAATTCTCACCCTTTAATTTATATCTCAATTTCATGTACCTACATTGTTGTCTATCAATTCACATTTATTACTGTTATTACTATATGACTGCTAATATACCCTTTTAGCTACAATTTTTAAGCTTTCCGATTTTTCATTCTTTTTACGACCACTACTCCTCTCATTAAAACATCAAGGAGTATTGACTTTAACAATTTAGGTTACAGCTGCACGTCCACATCTAACATACATATTAGATATCGACCCGTTTTGATCCAAACGTTGTTAGTCTTACACTAACACATACACTAATAAATAGAAGTCTTTAATAAATATAAATAAAAACAAAAATCTTTTAATAAATAGAAATAAAAATCTTTAAAACCGGTACAGATTTGTTGGTTGTCTTTCACCAACTATCTCTTCACCCTCAAAAATTCCCAAATTCCATAAACTTATTTACCTTTGCAACATTCTCCGTCTATTCCACCATATCCCGTTAGCATAACTTAAGCAGATATATCATGTTAATGAATACTGAGGTAGTACCTCCTTGTAACCGAATCATTTAGTTACTTGTAACCGTTGACCTGAAGATGCTCTGCATACTTTAGAGAGCGAAACCGGTCGTCGGAAGTTACAATAAATGATTGAGAGTACGTCTGTCTTTTACTTCATTCAAAATATCATAATTTAAAAACAAAAATCGACCTGTTTCGGGATTTTCCCTAATGTCATCGGTTTACGAAATAAAGAATTTATTCCTTTCATTTGCACCATACTGTATATACGAGTAGTTGCAAAATTTACTGAATGCATTAACATTATTTAGTGGTGGCCGCATATCGAAATAACTACTCTGTGATAGACCACATAACGAATTAGTTACTCTGCGGTAGACCGCATATTGGATGGTAGACCGCATATCGAATCGGCACTAATCTATATATTTTTTCGTATTTAAAATATTACTTGCGGGTAAATCCTAATTGTTCTTTTAGTCAAGGAAGTCTCTTCGCATCTGCTCGGGAAAATGTTCTAGTCAGGTGTTTTGCATAATCTTACTCCTAAGTTAGTATTAAGTTTTTGCTAAGAAAGGTATTTCTAACAAGGGTGCATTGTATTTTATTATTTATCTTATTATTTTTCCTTAAATTATCCTGTTTATTAAATTTTAATCAAAAAATTACTAAAAATTCAATAATTAAATAGATATTGGCCCTCTACGCACCCGAGATCTACGCTTATGTTACTGGTATACCTAAAATATTACAATCGACCTGCCGATTCGTTTGTTTCTTTATTAATCCGTGACCGGTGTATCCCTACCGAATAGAGAGTATTATGGCAACATCTGTTCCCTGTGAACGGATTTTGTTCAAAACCGGGCAAATGCAAATAGTAACATAAAGAAGGAATAGACTAAATGAAATTATATTTTTGCATGTTATCCACTCTAAAAATTGATTAGAAATAGGTTACTTCCCCTAGTTTTTCCCTTAAAAGATTGTATATAATAATTCCAAAATTTTATTTTATTATTATGGACAGTTATGAACTAGTTAATTAATCATTGAACCAAACTTTGGGAATATATGCTATACCGTAGATACAAACATATTTTTGTTGGTCGTAATATGTACAAGTTTATAATTTTTAATTAATAATAGTAATAGGTTTGTTCGTAGTACGATCCAATCGATCAGCAACCGTTGCCAACCATCAGACGCATGCGCAGTTAACAGTTAGCGCTGCGCAGTTAACAGTTCGAGTTCGTAGACTATGAACGCGCTTGTGTCTGACGGTTGGCAACGGTTGCTGATCGTTCTACGAACAAACCTAATATCTCATTCTGACAACTGACATCAGTTCATGATTCACATTCCCTTCCAGCGAATCATCATCATGCATCTACACTCCTAGCAGAGTGATTGCCGCCCTCTTTGGTCTTTGGGCTCTTCAAATTCATTTGTTGCTGAGAATTAACATTTTTGTTTTACAATTGTTTGTGTGACTTGGCATCTTGTACAGTTCTTCTCTATTCTGCCTGATACTGGTCCCCATTTGAAGATGATTTTCTTGATGACTGCTTCTAGATTTCTCCTTTCTATATGTCCCATCCATCTGAGTCTCTGAGCCTTTATAAATCTGAAGATGTCTACTCCTTTCAAAAAGTTCTCTTACTTCGTAGTTTATCAATTTTCTAAATTCATTATTACTCAAGTTCAATGGGTCGGCTATCCTCCGAATTCTTTTTCTCTCTAGAATCTTTAATCTTTCTGTGTCAGATACATTACTTCAGCACCATATATGTAATTACTGGCCTAATTGCTGCTCTGTAAATTTTCAGTTGAGTATTCTGAGTAAGCTTCTTTGAGGAAGTTGTTGTATTTCAAGTAGGTTCTATTCTGGATTCTTTCATTGATTACTATGCTTCTTTCATTAGTTCCATTAACTGAGACCCCAAGATATTTAAAGTGTTATATCTTTTCAAACTATTTTTCTTGAACATGTTAGGTATTTTGTTTTATTTTGATCTATTGCTAAACCTCTTTGGATGCTTCCCTGCACAACTTCGCAAATTATTCCTTTAAACTGTTTAAATTTCAACTAATCAATGCTATGTCGTCGGCATACGCCACAAGTTGAGACGTCGATGTTATAATATTGCACCCTTTATTACTGTATCTCTTATTGTTCCTTCTGTAGCTGTAAATAGTGACGTTCATAGAGAGTTGGCCTGTCATACTCCTGTTGCTATTTCTATGTTCTTGGTGATTCCGTCATCTGTTATTATTGCTGCCAGGGATCTGATAAGCACTGCATTGTGTCTTCGTAAACTTTTATAAGTTTCATTGAGATATCTAGGATTTTCGTGTCTTCTGTTAGGTCTTGTTAGGCTGTCAGGCTTCAAATGAATAAGACCACAAAATACCTGAAAAGATGAAAATATTTGCTTCTGTTCATAAGAACTTGGGATTCGGTTGACTTTTTGAATAGCTAACTCAGGTTTCTCTTTATATTCTAGGTGATTGAAGGTGATGGACTACCAGATAAACTTTGTTGCCCTTGTAAATATCAATTGGAGAAATCATACAATTTTAGAAAAAAATGTGAAAATTCTGACTTAAAACTTCGGTTGCATTTAAGAGATCTTCCAGAGGATGAATATGACAAAGAAGATGTCGTTGCTAATGAAACAAGAGAAGAAAATGAAACTGATGAGTTACAAGTGCAAGAAGAAAGATTAAATGAAGTTATAGAAATGGAACCTAGTACTGAAGAAGATCTGGTTGGTAAGTTCTGATTAACAGTATAACCAATTTTTCTTTATTATAATGACTGTATTATTCAAATCTTAGAAGTTATTTATATAGAAAATATCCAACGAGTAGCATATGATTTTTTAAAGAATCTGCAATTTATTTATATTCAAAGTTATGCTTCAGACATATCTCATGTTTAGCAAAAATGTTCATACTATATTGTGTCATAATTAAAAATCTAAATATGTAAACTGAGGCAAGATATCCTGAGTTGAATATACAGGGTGTCCCCGAAAATAGTGCGTTCCTTTAAGGTATAGGTAGAAGGCACAATGTAGAGCAAAAAAGTCTTACATTATTTTGTACATTCAGCCGTTTGACCAAAAAACGAAGATACATTTTGATATGCAAATTGAAGTCTGGCGACAGGCGACAATGCGCTATTCAAAAATTTAAAAATGGACAGTCAAAATTAAAAATAGTAGGTTTGTAGGTAAATTGTATCTAGTAGGTAAAGTAATGTAAATATCAACCACTTCTGCAGGGGTCTAGTGTTTACATTTTTTCACCCTGTCTGTGGTCGTCCCTTCACATCAAACAAACCAAGAATTTGGTTTGTTTGATGTTATTGACATTGGATATTTTGCATAATTAGTGGTTATCTAGTTTTATTCTATTCGCGGTGTGCAAGTACTTGGAAGGGATACGCGAAGCGATCGTGCGCGAATAGCGGAGAAAAATTGCAACTTTCTTAAATAATTCATATTGTCAATTGAAATTATCAAATTGACAAAAATTATCTTAAAAATTATTAAAAAATTTATTAAAAATTATATATTACTCCACAATATTTGATATGATATGCAATTATTATATAATGGCAAATTTAATTAATTATATTTTGCTTGCAGTACTGCATTTTAATAACTAATTTTATTTACTACATACAATTATTTACGTTTTAATAACATAACCTAAATCTTATTTTTTCTTCTTATTATTTTTTTTGGACTATGGCCTTGACAATTATCCAGTAACCAGGACCATATGATTGGCCAAAAAGGTCGGAATTGCAAAAAAAATTATTTTCGCAATAACTGTTGTAAAAATTAGTGTACAGGTTTGAAATTTTTGTCAAATGAGGGTTCTTTGGTGCTTAATATGTGATAAAAATTTCAAAGCGATTCATTAAATTGTTTAAATTTTATTCAAATTGTTTATCCCAGAGAGCATTTTTTTTTGCAATAACATAAGTCAGAAAAACATGACGTTAGAACCATTCCACAGGTGTCAAATGAAAGAGCATGAGCTATATTTTCAACTTGGTTTAAAAAAAAACGAATAAAAAATGCATTTATTAGTAATAAATAATTATGCAAAAGTATCGTAAATCTTTCCTTATAAACTTTTTGGATAACTTTTTCCAAAAAAATAACTTTTTTACCCTGTTTTAAGTGCATAACTACCAAGTAATGTTATTTATATCATAATTGATAAAAAATTGTAATAAATATATATAATTTCTTATATAAAAAAATAAAAAGTTTATAAGGAAAGATTTACGATACTTTTGCATAATTATTTATTACTAATAAATGCATTTTTTATTCGCTTGTTTTAAACCAAGTTGAAAATATAACTCATGCTCTTTCATTTGACACCTGTGGAATGGTTCTAACGTCATGTTTTTCTGACTTATGTTATTGCAAAAAAAATGCTCTCTGGGAAAAACAATTTGAATAAAATTGAAACAATTGAATGAATCGCTTTGAAATTTTTATCACATATTAAGCACCAAAGAACCCTTATATGACAAAAATTTCAAAGCTGTACACTAATTTTTACAATAAATATTGTGAAATTATTTTTTTTGCAATTCCGATCTTTTTCGCAATTATATTAACAATAAATGAGCATATCAAACTTTGTAATACGTCGTTTTAAAGTTTTTTCCATAATCTCAAAGATATTTGTACTAAAAAAACCATAAGTTTCACTGTTTTCCATTGATTTGAAGAAAAAGGGAAAAATGCCATTTTTTGACACTTAATTGTTTATAAATAAAAATGGCCGCCAGATCCTACGCAGGAAATAGTTACAATTTGCTTTTATAGGTATTACCTGATGAAAAAACGCTTCAGTACCCTGGCTGCTCGAGTCTCATGGAAAAACCTTATTACCCTGGACTAATACCAAAAGAACCGGTATTTCTTATTTCTTAACAAGTGGGTATTTTGGGTATTAAACAAATATTATATCAATTACCTTGTAAAAGATACAGAACGGGTAAAGGGTGCAATATTTTATGAATTACCCAGAGCACTAAATGGAGAGGCCTATAAATTTCTTGTAAAATATTTTGCCGGTACTTCTTGAAGTGCATTTGCACTTCAGGAAATGTGGTTTCTTCACGACGAAGTTCCAGAGCTGTGAAAAATCTTCTGGATACCACTTATACTCATCGTTGAATTGGTAGGAATTGACTCATTCTGTGGCCACCAAGTAAACAAACTACTGAGAGTCCGAGCATAATGTAAAAAACTAAATTAGAATTATTAAACGTTGTCTGTTGTATTTAATTTCCACTGTAAACTATGCAATTTAGTTAAAACCCCTTGTATTCAACACCTTCAAAGCTTAATAAATACATAATACTAGTTTAGTAAAAAGTTAAAGTGTTTCATATTGTAAATAATTGACATTTTATCAACTAGTTTAAAATTATTCCATATTTCAGTTGATTTCAGAAAAACATTAGGTACAAATAATTTTTCCTAGGTGCATTTACATTTTAGTAATTAAACCATAGTTACTTAAGTAAAATTTATAATTTATGTAAAATTTCGAGCCTTAATTAATTCAGATAATAGCAAAAATGACACATTATTAAAGCAAGAAATAATTATTTTGCAGGTAGGTACCTACTGACGTCAACAACCCCAAAAATCACACCTCAAATAGTAAATAAACAAAGGGTTGGATTAGGATAAATTTCCACAGTCACAACATGTTCTACAACACGTTGTCATGTCATTTGAATTTATGAAAATAAAAATTCACTTATATGAAGAACAATGTATTTTTTTTCTTGGAAACATTTAACTTTAGATAAACATGTTATAGGACTTTTTTGTTCTAAACTGACAGTTCACTATTTTCGGGGACACCCTGTATAATTTCAAAAATATTGTAAAAAAAATTTGACTTTTTTATTGTTTATTTACATATTTCGGACTCCAATTAAATAATTCAAAATGGTTAACAAGTTATACACATATTTTGGTACTAAATTTGCTTTTTGAGGATTCGCCACTCACCTAATATGAGAATAAAATAAATATTTTATTACTATTGCTAATTTCTTTGCAGGAGTAACGAAAGTAGCTTATATTGAACAAAATCAAGAACCTGAACCAGATCCAGAGAATATAACACTACGCATAGAGCCAGATGTGGATGATAAAGAAGCTTGTACCTTAAAGACTGAAATGGAAGAACAAGAAGAAATACATGATTTGTTTCAAGTTGAGGAAGAACAAGATTGTGAAACTGCTGACATGGAAGCTATCGCAGATGCTGTCAAAAGTACTTTAGTTAATGAAACAGGTAATATACACATTTATAATAAAATTTTGTTGAGTTATTAAAATCTGCTTCAAACATTAATTTTTTTCATTATTTGCAGTTCCTTAAAAATTACTTAATTTTGATTTCCATTTTTTTTAATTATCATTATTTCTTTTTATATGTATGTATTCCATTCCTTCTTCTTCGTGTGCCTCATCCTTTAAGGACATTGGCGATCATCAAGGCACATATTACCATGTCTGCAGTGTGCAGTGGTTCTAATAAACCACTCATCAGCGGTAAAAAAACTGTAAAACCGTGGAATTTTGAGAATCAACACCGATTTTAATGAAAATTTGGGTTTAAGCTCAGTTGGCCCTCTTCTTCAAAATCTACTATATGCCAAATCGGGCTTTTGCCCTGGGGGTGAAAACAACCCCATCTAGGGGATGAAAATTTTTTCAATAAAAATAACTATGGAAATCGATAGAGTGAGCAATTCTGAGTAAATTTTGTGCTATAAAATTTTTTTGCAAATTTGATACTTTCTAAGTTATTAGCGATTGAGACTATGCATTTTTCATTGAAGAATCTCACGTTTTATAACCGTTTTCATGAATAATTTGAAAAAATTTAATTTTATAGAAAAAATCATTAACAACAAAATTGTGGCTAATAAAAAAACAAAGAGATTCGCTTCAGAAAGACCTACGTAAACCCAATAACAACTGAGTTATTGCTCATTAAAGGATGGTTATTTTCGAAGAACCTCGAAATGGAGAACCTTCAATCTCAAATAACTCGAATGTGGTGCAATTTTTTGAGAAAACTAAGAGATATCTTTTAAAGTTCATTAAAAAACCTTTCAAATAAGCTCCGACAAAAGTTTTTTACATAAGAACTGACTGACTTATGACGAAAATAAAGTAGCTCTCTGCTTTTTTCTTTTTGAAATGTAACAATTAAACCTTCGTCAATACAATCCTAATAGAAATGAATAGCTTCCCACTTGAAATTAACTTTATTTAGTTATAATTGATACGATACATGTGATTTGCCCGGTTTGGAATGTTTAGTTTAGAAAAAAATAGTTGATTAAAACGAAAATGACATTTTTATAATTTAAAAAAAAGTGCATTTTTCTCAAATAAACCTAAGTATTCATGATACAAAAACAAAAAAAAAATAAAAATTATCAGTAAAAGAAATCCTACAATTAATATTTCAAACATGTTTTCATATTATGAATACTTTTAGAGATTTATTTAAGAAAAATGCACTTTTTTTAAAAATTGTAAAAATGTCATTTTCGATTTAATCAACTATTTTTTCTAAACTAAGCATTCCAAATCGGTCAAATTGCATGGATCGTATCAATTATACCTACAGTACCTGGCCAAATTATTAGGCCAAGCAAGGAAAAATTTACTATATGAAGTTATTTCTCTCATGATCATGAATATATTTGAAAAACTATTGTTTTATTCCTTTTTTGTGGATATTAACTTGGAGGTGCGTACCCTGCAACTGCTCCAATCGATACGACATGCGCTCCTTTACAGATAAAGGTGCGTATCCATTAGGTTCGCGCTCCAATCGGTGGCGATTTATATGTAGAGGAGCGCATGCCGTATCGATTGGAGCAGTTGCAGGGAGCGCGGAGCAGCAAACCTTAAAGTTAATATCCACAAAAAAAGGAACACAACAGTATTTTTTTCAAATATGTTCATAATCGTGAGAAAAATAACTTCATAATATAGTAAATTTTTCCTTACTTGGCCTAATAATTTTGCCAGGTACTGTAAATAAAGTTAATTTCAAGTGGGAAACTATTCAGTTCTATTAGGATTGTAATGACGAGAGTTTAATTTTTATATTTCAAACAGGAAAAAGCAGAGAGCGACTTTATTTTCGTCATAAGGCAGACAGTTCTTATGCAAAAAACTTTTATCAGAGCTTATTTGAAAGGTTTTTTAATGAACTTTTTTAATAAAAGATGCCTGTTAAGTTTCCCCAAAAAATTGCACCACATTCGAGTTATTTGAGATTGAAGGTTCTCCATTTCGATGTTCTTCGAAAATAACCATCCTCTAAAGAGCATATAACTCAGTCGTTATTGGGTTTACATAGGTAGGTATTTTTTTATTAGCTTCAATTTTGCCCTTAATGACTTTTTCTATAAAATTGTTTACGTTATTCATGAAAAACGGTTATAAAACGTAAGGTTTTTCAATGAAAAATGCATAGTTTCAAACGCTAATAACTTGGAAAGTATCAACTTAGCAAAAAAATTTTATAGAATAAAATTTACTCAGAATTGGTCAATCTATCGACTTCCATAATTATTTTGATTGAAAAAAATTTTATCCAATAGATGGGGTTGTTTTCACCCCCAGGGCAAAGACCCGGTTCGGCGTAGGGTAGATTTTGACAATGGTTATAATAGGGATGTTCACAAAAAATTAAAAAGTCATTTCAAACATGTAAAACGATTAAGAAACATCCTAGGAATAATTGTCCAAAATTTCAACAAAATTGAAAAAGCCTTTCTATAAAAAATCTTTATTAGAAATCTAGCATTATTTTAAATTTCAAGAACGCTTCTCTATTGGCCTGACGTCACTAGTTGCATACCCCAAGCGCGCGCCATTCTCATAGTGTTACTGTTTACCTGTTTGACGTTTCAGGTCATTTTATTTTGTTCTCTTCTTGTTTTATCAGGGTTAAAGTGGAGTTTTATAGTGAATTTGTTTAGTTTAAAGTGGATAGACTGTTTGTAAGGACATATTTTGGGTTTTACAAAAATAAACAAATAAAATGGAAGAAGGTTTTCAGAAAGCCGATTCGTATAAACTACCGACTGTAGTGTAGATGTAACAATGGTGTATGATTTATTGGCATCTTGTAAAAAAATAAATCTACCACAGCTTTACTGAGTGTATATTCCATATAATTTTCCATGTCTTCTTTAAGCTAAAAAAATAAATGCTTAATACTCCACAAATAGTCCAAGTAATGAAGCTTAAAATAGGACAAAACCTCGCAATTTTTACAGAATGGATCGATTTGCTTGAAAATTTGAGAATAAGTAGTGGATAGTCCAAGGATCAAAATCTATATGATGCCAAAAGGCGCTTTTACCATGGGGGTGGTTGCCACCCCATGTCGGGGGTGAAAATTTTTTATTATATTTTGACCGCAAAAGTTGGTAAAAACATTCACTCTAAGCAAAAAATGTTCTATACATTTTTTTGATAACATTTATTTATTCGCTATCGAAAGTGTTAGTTTTATATTAAAAAAATTAATGTTTTTAATCAGTTTTCTGCAAATAACTAAAAAAGTTTTTGTTTTATCAAAACAACTTTGCTTAAAAAAATGTACCTACCTTTTGAAAAAATCAACAAAACCGTGTTTTTAAATTTTCTTTAAGACCAATAGTAATCGAGCTATACTTTATTATATGTTAGGTCTTCTTCGGCAAATGCTAAATATTGTAGTTTTAAAGTCAAAAGACGGGAAAACTATGCATTTTTCGAGGATCACTTGTTTAAACTAATTTGAAGTATTTAAAAATATTTATCTTCAGAAATAAAAAAAAAGTCTTTACTCAGAATAGCTCAAAAATTAGGTGGCTTATAATGAAAAGAATGTCAGACCCTATATTTTTCAGCGAATAAGTGACCGAAAGCAAACCCCTAATCACCACCCTGATTAAAATTAGTCATTTACCTTATTTCTTCTTCTTTACTTATGTATTATTAATAGGTTCTAGAAATTTAACTGGTTTAGAATGAATGATTAGTTTAAAAAAAATGGAGTCAAAAGCAAATATCGAATTTTTGAAGTTTGGTAAAAAATTCCTTTTTCTTCAGAATAGAAAGATTATCATCAGAGATACAAAAAATATTTAAATATAAAATTGTAGCTTATTTAATTCACAAGAACTTGGTTTGCAAAAATTTTCTCTACGGTAAAAATTTAGTGACCTATTGACAATTAAAACTTGTAATAACATGCAAAAATCACCTTTACCGACCCTTTCAAAGTCACCGCTTCTTGCGACTGAGGATTTTAAAAGGATTTGGTATTAACAGTCTTATAGATCTTGTAAAAACCTACCAAATTATTTTTTAACAAACTTTCTAAGATAAAAATTAAAAAGGTTACGGTTAAAAAATCAATATATTTTTTTCAAAAAAAAAAGAAATCCAATTGGAAGCATAATAATGTAAGTTAGCTTTGCTTTTAGTCATTGGCCTTATTAATTCTTCTTTATTTATGTATTATTAATAGATTTTAAAAGCTTGACTGGCTTAGAATGATTAGTTTTTAAAAAACTAGAGTTAAAAGCGAATAACGACTTTTTGTAGTTTGGTAAAAAATTCAATTTTCTTCAAAATAGAAAGATTAGCATCAGATATACGAAAAAATGTTTTAATATGAAATTGTAGGTTATTTAATTCCCAAGAACTTGGTTTGAAAAAATGTTTTCTACGGCAAAAATTGAGTGAATGGTAAATGAGTATATATCGAAAAACATTGATTTTTTCTATATAAAACTAACACTTTCGATAGCGAATAAATCGAAAAGTATTAATTTTATCAAAAAAATGTATAGAACATTTTTTGCTTAGAATGAATGTTTTTATCAACTTTTGCAGTCAAAATATAATAAAAAATTTCGAATAATCAGATGGGGTGGCAACCGACCCCATGGTAAAAGCGCCTTTCGGCATCATATAGATTTTGATCCTTGAACTATCCACTACTTATTCTCAAATTTTCAAGCAAATCGATCCATTCTGTAAAAATTGCGAGGTGAAATGCTTCGGTTCCTGGACTAAAAAAAAAATAGAGAAAATTGTATGCATGCATTGTACGCATGCATATTGTATACATACATTGGCTGGTTATTACTTTACCTTGGTTAGGTGTATTAAAAATATTTTCATTCTTCTTCATGTGCCTTGTCCGTTGTGGACGTTGGCTATCATCATGGCAATTTTAATTTCATTTGAGGCGTTTCTGAATAACTCGATCGATTTTGGTCCAAATCATTGGCGTAAGTTTTTAAGTCATGAGTGTCTTTTCTTCCGGGTCCGCGTTTACTCTCTATTTTACCTTGCGTTATCAGTTGGAGTATACGATATTTATCATGCCTCATGATATGACCGATATATTTAAGATTTCGTTTCTTACTTGTAAAAGAGATTTCTTTTTGTTTTCCCATTCGACGCAGACGCAATACCTGTACGTTGGTGTGGGTCGCCCAGGATATTTTGAGGATACGTGGGTACACCCACATCTTGAATGCCTCTAGCTTTTTCATTAATGTTTCCATTATTGTCCAGGCCTCTGCGCCATATAGCAAGACCGGAAATAATAACATTTTAGCAGTCGCATTTTTAGTGGGAGAGATATTATGTCGCAATGGGTGAAAATATTTCTCATGCATGTTGTTAAATGTTGCTATGTCCTTTTCAACTCTAGATCTTATTTCGGTTGTTTCGTATTTCGAGTTGACAACTGTTCCAAAGTAAAAAATATTTTTGAACTTGGGTATTATACATTTTCATTTCAACCAATCTTTTCACTAAATTATTAATGATTTGAATATAATATAAAGTCATACCTACATTCACATGTAGTTATTTCAAGGTTTACTTTTACTGTATGTATTATTAGAATCCCGTTTTTAGGAATATCCCAGTTTAAGGAATACAAATTTGAGGTCCCGAAACTTTTTCATTTACTCTTTAAGGGGGTAGGTGCAAAATCTTGGTCCAATGCTATTTAAATTCATTCATTTTTTTCGAATCCTGAGAAAACTAATAAGTATTTTCGAAAAATGTAAATGCAGAAAGAACAATTACATTATTACCAAGGGCCGAAAGTCTCTGGAAAACTTCTATAATGTTTATTTTATTAAGTTAGTTCTTTAAGTTAGTTATTTTAAGTTCTAGCTGCAACAAACCATTTCTTTTTCTGTTTTAAATTGGCTGGAACGGTAATAAAAATTTTGTCAGAACTGTTTTTTGATGTATTTACACACCCAGGAAAAAAACACCACTTATTTGGCTTTATTTTTAATAATTAAATACGTAAAAAACTGCGCACATTCAAATACACTGAGTAAATAAGTATACAAAACTAGTCGTCGATCAAAGACGTTACGACTGCTGACGTCACAGACCGTAGCCTCGCTGCAGGGTACCGTTTTTCTAGCCTCCAAGAAAATCAACATTATGAACTCATTTATCTTCAAAAATATACATTTTTAAACAGTTTTATGATTGTTACGTTTTTATATACCTTGTAATATATTGAATTTAACTATATTTAAAAATTAGTGAACATCCCTATTACTACCTAAATCCAAATTTTCACCAAAATTCCACGAGAAAATGGCTGTTGATTGGACTATAAAGCGTTTTATTGCTATTTTTCCACTCCACTACTTTAAATTTTTCAAACAGGACATGCGTCGTCTCCCCGGTCCTCTTTTTCCTTCCACTTTTCCTTTAATGACCAATCACATCAACTCATATTTTTCAGAAAGGCAAAGTTGTCAACCTAATATAAACATTAATAATATTGAAAAATATTAAAAATATTACTAAAAGATTTTTAATTGAAAACTTATTGTAGACCAGGGCGCATCTGTAAAAATATTAGTACATTTGGACGTTGAGAGGTGACTCAAATTTTTTTGCAGAAATTGCTTGAAATAAATCAAATAATAATATTTGAGTTATCCTCCCTCTCAAAGAGGTCCGGAACATTGTTTAAATAATCAAAATGTCAAAAAATTAAGGAAAAATTCGATTTTCTTCTTGGTTTTTTGATTATAACTTTAAAAGTATTCATTTCCGAGAAAAGTTGTACTGACATAAAAGTTGCGTAATTAAATTTCCTACAATATTAAATTGGTTAAAAATTTAAAAAATAGTCACCCTTGTTGCAAAATAGCAATAATTGTAAAAAAAACATACAAAAACAAGTATTCGCATTTTACGTTTTTCAACCATTTATGCTACATTTAGGACCTTCATATTTCACCCTGAAAAATTTTATGATACTGTAAAACCATGCTGTAAATTTCAATAAGATCGGTTCAATAGATTTTGCAAAATAAATTTTGCAATCCAGTCTTCGTAAAAAAAAATCATTTTTTCAAAATGTTACAGGACTGAAAATAAAGCAGATAGCAAGTTGAAAATTTTTTGCTTATAGAAGTGTACTGTACCTTTCATCTGCAATTTTGCAAAATTAAAATCGATTAACACCACGGCGTCAGGAATTTTTTTAAATAAACATTAATTATTGGTGCTACGCGCAGGACAGCGGATAGTTTGCTCTGATTGGGCATTCCAATGACCTTTGATAATGATTGATACATTTTAATTTTGATTACATTTCGATATAAATAAATAAATTTGTTTGTTGCAAAATAAAAACACATACTCTATCCTGTGAAATAACACTTTTATTAGCAAAAACTCTCTTTGTTCATATATTTTAACTTAAATAATAAAAGTTTATTATTTTTAAACATATGCAATTGTTTAAACAATACTCCACAAACAATAATAAAATTAGTTTGATTTTTGTGGAATTAAAATATTAAAATACAACAAAATATAGAGTAAGAAAATAATATATTAGATCAAGATTGGAAGAAATTTTGGTGGAAATCAACTTGTGTGAATCGAACACCGCTGTCCTGCGCGTAGCACCAAAAAGTATTGTTTATTTCAAAAATTTTCTGACGCCGTGGTAATTAATCGATTTTAATTTTGAAAATTGCAAATGAAAGGTACAGTACCCTTCTAGAAGCAAAAAAAAATTCAACTTGCTATCTGCTTTATTTTCAGTCCTGTAACACTTTGAAAAGATGAATTTTTTTTGCGAAAGCTGGATTGCAAGATTTATTTTGCAAAATCTATTGAACCGATCTTAATGAAATTTACAGTATTGTTTTACTGTATCATAAAGTTTTTCTTGGTGAAACATGAGGGTCCTAAGTGTAGCATAAATGGTTGAAAAACGTAAAATGCGAATACTTGTTTTTGTATGGTTTTTTCGCAATTATTGCTATTTTGCAGCTAGGGTGACTATTTTTTAAATTTTTAACCAATTCTATATTGTAGAAAATTTAATTACGCAACTTTTATGTCAGTACAACTTTTCTCGGAAATGAACAGTTTTAAAGTTATAGTCAAAAAACCAAGAAAAAAATCGAATTTTTCCTTCAATTTTTGACATTTTGATTATTTAAACAATGTTCCGGACCTTTTTGAGAGGGAGGATAACTCAAATATTATTATTTGATTTATTTTCAAGCGATTTCTGCAAAAACATTTGAGTCACCTCTCAACGTCCATCTCAAAACAGATGCGCCCTGGACTATTGGTCCATTTCGCTGGTAACACCTCCATGGCTTCTAAAAATTGCAAACCAGATGGATGCTGAAGCGAAGAAGACAAGAGGGAATTCAAAAACTTACAATTCACGACCCCGTCTATTCAGCTGGTAAATTCCAACGGAAATGGTCCTAGTTACTCAAAGGAGTAAAGACCAATATAAAAATAAAATAAAAATTCCATTTTTATTCAGTTGCAATGCGAAGGCAAAACTGTCTTATTTTTCACTTAGAACAGGGAGCGCAAACCAGCACTCTGAATCGACGATTCTCGACTCTTTTTGGAGTCATCATCGGAGAGGCGTAGGCTTGCTGCTCTCTGCTCGAAGTGACAAAACCACGAAAGCTTATCCCCGCATTGCAACTGACGTTAATGGAGTAGGTGACTAGCGTCATCTGGCCACTGAAAGGCAAAGTTTTCAACCTAATATAAACATTAATAATATTGAAAAATATTACTAAAAGATTTTTAATTGAAAACTTATTGGTCCATATTTTTCATTTCTTAATAAGTGACCAAAGTTTCTGCATTTGTTACCTAGTTTCTAATTTTTTTTCCTTCGTAGTGTTGAATATTTCTTTTTTGTGTTGCATCCGTGATTGTTTCCACATTCTTCGATAACACCACATGTCAAAGCTGGCAAGTATTTTTTCTATTCCCAGTTTTTCATCGCATAATACTGCTCTCATCTTATTGAAAGCGCTTCTGACCATCTCTATGCATCGTTTTGTTTTAAGGTTGCGGTCCCATTGTTCATTTAGCTCACATCTCAAGTAATTGTATCTGGGTAATTTCTTTAAAGCTTTTCCTTTAAATATTGTTTCGTCTTCAATCTTGTTCTTACTGATCATTCTTACTGAACATTCCACACCTCTCGCAGTACTGCATAGTGTGATCAACCAAAATTTGCAACTCTTTTCTGCTGTCCCTAAGGAGTATTGTATCGTCTGCATATCTGAAATTATTCACTAGTGTTCCGTTAATTAATATGCCTTCATTTATGTCTTCTAGTGGCTCTTTAAATACCTCTTCTGAGCACATATTAAAAAGTAGATATACAGGGTGTCCCGAAAAGATTGGTCATAAATTATAGCACAGATTCTGGGGTCAAAAAGAGATTGATTGAACCTCACTTACCTATATACAATAGTGCACACAAAAAAAGTTACAGCCCTTTGAAGTTACAAAATGAAAATCGATTTTTTTTCATATATCGAAAACTCTCAGAGATTTTTTTATTGAAAATGGACATGTGGCATTTTTATGGCAGCAATATATTAAAAAAAAATTAAAGTGAAATTTGTGCACCCCATTAAAATTTTATGGGGTTTTGTTCCCTTAAACCCCCCCAAACTTTTGTGTACGTTCCAAATGAATTATTATTGTGGCACCATTAGTTAAACACAATGTTTCTAAAACTTTTTTGCCTCTTAGTACTTTTTCGATAAGTCAGTGTTTATCGAGATATTTTGAATATTTGTCGAATCCACCACATATTTGTATATGGTTAAGTACGGTTATAGAGACTAGAGACCTGTTAATAATCTGAAAATTTATTTACAATTTACATTTTTAGGTATATTTTGAAAAAAAAGCTACATCTCGATAAAAGGTGACTTATAAAAATAAAGACTAAGAGGCAAAAGTCTTAAAAACACTGTGTTTAACTAATGGTAAAACAATAATAGTTTAATTGGAACGTACACAAACATTTGGGGGGTTTAAAGGAACAAAACCCCCATAAAATTTTTACGTAAATATATTGAAAAAGAAGCCGCATCTCGATAAAAACTGGCTTATCGAAAAAATACCAGGAGGCAAAAAAGTTTTAAAAACGTTGTGTTTAACTAATGGTACCACAATAATGAATTAATTGTAACATACACAAAAGTTTGGGGGGGTTTAAGGGAACAAAATCCCCATAAATTTTTTATGGGGTGGACAAATTTCACTATAATTTTGTTTTAAGATGTTCCTGCCATAAGAATGATACATGTCCATTTTCAATAAAAAATATCTAATAGTTTTCGATATATTGAAAACAATCGATTTTCATTTTGTAACTTCAAAGGGTTGTAACTTTTTTTATGAGCACATTTGTACTAAGGTAAGTTAGGTTCAATCGAACTATTTTTGACCCCAGAATGTGTGGTATAATTTATGACCAATCTTTTCGGGACACCCTGTATATCTGTGTTCTATACATAATGTTTGCAAGCCTTTTGAGTTGTATTTTGTTGAAGGCTTTCTCAATGGCTTGTTGAAGGCTACATATGAAAAAAACTCACAGCTGTTATCTCGACACCATTCTATGAATGTTTGGAGGTATAGTAAATAATACCTCTCTAGTGCCAAAGCCTTTTCTAAATCCCAGTTGGTTTCCTGTTATTTCATCGTCTAGTTTTTTGTAGAGACATTCATGTATTCTTCTCATGAAGACTTTTAAAACATAGTTCATCAAGCTGTTTGTTATATTGTCCTCACATTCCATTGTGTTGTGTCTTTTGGGTATGTTTTTGGTTATGTCCTCAAATTTCATTGAATAATCTTACTAGTATATTAGTATGGTTCTCTGTTAGTAGTCTTAAGATTTCTGTAGGTATTTCATCCAATCCCATGGCTTTATCATTTTTTATATGTTTTAGTGCTTTTTCAATTTCCCCTTTGTAGGTCCATTTCTACCTCTTGGTTCTATTGTCTTTATTCTTTCGTTGTCTTCAAATAGCTCTTTTTTATATTGTTCTCATCAATTTCTTTTTTTCTCTGTACTTTCAATTATTAATTTGATATATAATTTGTCCATTATGTTTCCAATACCTTTTATTTTTGTTCATGCCCACTGATTCTGTAATTTTCCTGTATATGTTATAGCTGGCAGTTTGTTTTTCTAATTTTTCTATTTCTGCGCATTTTTCCTGAGAGCCACAATTCCATTTAGTTTTTTATTGCTCCAACCCATATAAGTAGAAGTATTTTATCATTACCCATAGTCCATGGACCATAGACATATACACTCACGGACAAAAATATTGCATATTTTGAAATCAACGTGTGAAATATGTACAATTTTTTGTGCTGCCCCTAGTGTCATAGAGATAGAATTTATTTTCCGAGTGCGATGTTTTATTGTATCATGGTTGGTATAATCGGATTTAAATTTAATGTGGGCTATATGGTGGCCAATATAATTTTTACATTGAATCTCATCAAGGTAAGTATTCACTTATCTACCGACATTAAAACCTGCGTCATGGTGCATTAACACGAATTTGTTATCCAATATAGCTGGCAAATGGCAAGACATGATCTAAATTGTTATTAATGTACATATCAGCTGTCATTCACCCAATCACCTCCACAAGTTCGGTCTCTCCTTTCCAAGAAATATCACTCAATAGCACTATGCCACCACCACCAAAATTAACACTCTATATGAGGTTACATCTGGCATACCGTTCACCATATGGAAGCAAGATTTACGACAAACTTCGCCTACAGAAGAGTTGGCGAACAGTATTTCAGTTGTAACCTCATACAGAGCGTTAGTTTTGTTGGTGGTGGCATAGTGCTACAAAGCGGTACTGCTTTGAAAGGAGATACCGAACACGTGGAGGTGATTAGGTGAATGCCAACTGATATGTACATTCAAAACATTTTAGAAGATCATGTTTTGCCATTTCAAAGCCATATAGACCTGGATCCCGCGTAGGAAAAAAAAGTTGATTAATAGCAAGCTGAAAATTTGTTAATAGCTTAACGGTGTCTAGTCGGACAAACATTGATGCACGGGAACACTGAAACAGGGGAAGTTTTAACGGTAGAGCATGATAAACGTGTCGTTCTGACAAGTTTGTGATGGTGAAAAATAGCAAGTTGTTTTTAAGTTTATTCAATAGCCAACGTTATATAATATATGAAAAAATGTTTGTCCGACAAAAAGGTTGGGCATTTTAACGAGTCCGACACGTAGAACATGTCACATCACAGGAACTATGTTGGTGATGAATAGCAGTCTGATTTTTGCATGAGAGTTTAATGAAAGGTTAAAAAAGCAATTGGAAGTTCTGTCGGACAAAATGAATGGGAAATTTTCCTAGTCGGACATTCTAAACATGTAAGATATAGACAAAAATGTTGGTGATAAATAGCAAGCTAATTTTGATTTGTTTATGTACAAATTATATTTTGTAACGCAAAAAGTTATATGTCGGACAAAAAGTTTGGGCAAATCGAAGGAAATAAATAAAAAACATTTTTTTCAGAATGACTTAGTCACATATTGATAAAGCTATTTTAGTTGTATATTATTATTTATATTCACATATTTGCATGTGCATTTATATACATGCACACTCCAAAAACAGTGAGGTAAGTATCAATGCATGTATACATTGCAAAACAATTATTTTCTTGGGTGGAGTTTGTTCTAGATATTCTCAAAATTACAATAAAAAATGTCAAAGAACATGTGAAAGCAATCTCTTAGGGTTTTCTAATTAGGCGCATCAGAAAGTACGGAAAATTTCCTACAAAAAACGTTGTATACATTTTTTTCCATACTCAAATCTTAACCCTGTAAACGACATTGAAAAATGTGAAGAGTCTAAAACTTCGGTGCTTATAAGAATAGACGTAAATATGACACATTATGCTTAGAAGTATGTATTAGAAGGCTGCATTTGTCAGTGTGACACTTTGTGCTATACAAAGTAGTATTTGAAAGTACATGGTCTCTGAGTTTCTGTTTGCCACGTGTGTTGGAAATTAAAATTTATATTAACTATGGAGTGTTTTTGTGTCTATTTTTGAGTGTCAACAGTTTAAATTTTAAGTCGCCAAATCAAAAGTGAAACCATTCAACGGAACATTTTTGAGTAATTTTCGAACATTTTACAAAGTTAGTAAAATATTTGGTCATCAATTCAATGAGGTTCAGTTGCCAGATAATTGTGAAAGTTCTATTGAATATCATTCTTCGTGCTATAATGCTTTGCTTGATTGAAAAAGGGTACCTAAATAAATTATTACTAAAATTGTATAACGTAATTTTTCTCAACTTTCTACAAATGAAATAATAATGTAATTAATATGTCACATGGCAAGAAATAATTTGCTGCCAAAATAAATCGATTAGTTTAAATTTGAAGTTACGATTGCAATTTATTATGAATTATTGTCAAAAGTGACAGTTTTTCTTAAATGGAAATGTATTCGTAGACATAAGGGTAGACAGGGAATACAGTGCAAAAAGTCGATAGGTGGTCTATCTATCTCTTTTAACCAAGCGATCCCGCGCTTGTGGCAGACAAAGATAGCTAGACCACTCAATCCATAATATAATTTGCCTGATCTACTATAAATGTATTACAGTGAGGTATCTAAATGATGTTGACATAAATCGAAAGATATCGATTGTAATTGATTGCAGGTACTTTTGACATAGAATAATCACCCCTTATTGAAATTTCAAAAATTATTTTTTTAAATTGTCCGACTACAAAATCTACCCCTTATTTTTTTCCGACGACAGTCATTCTTGGTAAGGAATAATTTACTGAATTAAATTTCGTCTTTGTCGGAAAGCTATTTATCACCAGCATTTTTGTCTATATCTTACCTGTTTAGAATGTCCGACTACGAAAACTTCCCATTAATTTTGTCGGACTGAACTTCCAATTGCTTTTTTAACCTTTCATTAAACTCTCATGCAAAAATCAGACTGCTATTCATCACCAACATAATTCCTGTGATGTGACATGTTCTACGTGTCGGACTCGTTAAAATGCCCAACATTTTTGTCGGACAAACATTTTCGCATATATTACATAACGTTGGCTATCGAATAAACTTAAAAACAACTTGCTATTTTTCACAATCATAAACTTGTCAGGACGACACGTTTATCATGCTCCACAGTTAAAACTTCCCCTGTTCCAGTGTTCCCGTGCATCAAAGTTTGTCCGACTAGACACCGTTAAGCTATTAACAAATTTTCAGCTTGCTATTAATCAACTTTTCTTTCTTACGCGGGATCCAGGTCTAATATTGGATATAACATATTGTTGCTAATGCACGTCTTCATGCCGTTAGCATAGTGAATACTTACCTTGATGAGATTCAATTTAAAAATTATACTGGCCAGCATATAGCCCAGATCAGATTTAAATCCGATTATAGCAATTATATGATACTTTAAAACATCACATTCGGAAAAGAAATTCTAATCCTATGATACAGGGGGGAGAAAAGCAGCACAAAACATTTCATCCCACATGCACATTCAATATTTTTGTCCGTGTGAGTATATATTATCATAGACAGAGTGCCATTTTGATCGAAGTGACGACACCATCTTTTTTTTGCTCAGTGCTGTTTCACTCTTATGCATAGTAAAGCTGCAACAATAGTCCTCCCCTTCCGTGCCTAAGCCCCTACTTAGTTTCATGCTTGTTTTTCGATACAATGTGCTAGAAAGAGATACCTCAAACCTGTCCAAGAGATCTTGTCGTCAGGAAGCGCGGAGAGTAGGCTCAGTCTATGTTAGTATATACGTCTACGGCAGGGGTCACCAATTAGATTTCTTGAGGGTCCGTTTCGAAAACCTATGACACTTCCGGGGTCCGGAGTTAACACTACCTGTCTGGTTGTTCCAATTCGGTAAACAAATCAGAAGGGTGCAGTGCGAAATAGGCAGAAATTGTTTTTAACAGTTTTTTAATAAATCCAAAACATCACCTTCTTTGTTCCCGAAAATATGTTTTTAGCATTTTTGGGTCATCTTAAACAAAAAAGATGTTCTGTCATTTTTCTCAAAACTTGATAGATTTCAAGTTTTAAGCGATTAATAAACTGAAAAATGCGAAAAAGAAAAAATTTTCGAAGCTTGAAAATTCATGTGTACATTATTATTTTTGCGGCTGTTAAGTGCCTAAATTGAAGTTTAAACATTCAATTTCAAGATTCGGATGAGTTATCGGGGTTTATTTTAATTTCGACCATTTGTTTTTATTGGCGTATTTAATTAGCACATTGGCAATAATTAATTGAATAAATAAATAAATCACTAAGAAAAAAATGTGTTAATAATAAATTATAAAATTTTAATAAATGTGGAGTATTTGTTGGGCATTTTTTGCATAAGTACGTATAATATGTATAATAAATGCGACATGGACGCACCATAAATTGCGATGTGTGGGGACTTCAGTCGAGTGGACTCGCATAATTAACAATTAAAAAAGAACGGTCTATATTTAAGTAAGTCCCGATTACTAGTTAGAATCTTGAAATTAAATTTATAAACTTCAATATAGGAACTTGGCAACCTAAAAACTAATAATTTACATATGAGTTTTCAAACCTCGAAAATGCGTAGGTATTTTCACATTTTTCAGATTTTAAATCGCTTATAATTTGAAAACCATTAACTTTTGAAAAAAATGACAAGAGACCTTTTTTTTAATACAATTTTCGGGGCTAAAAGGTAATTTTGAATTTGTATAAAAAGATTGTTTTGCCCGGCATCCCGGGCCCCTTCTGATTTGTTTAAACAGATATTTTTGAACAGGAATCCACAAAAAAACCGATTCAGAAAATTTGTCATTATTTACAAAATTAAATTATTAGTGAGAAAAATGACATTTTTTATTATGTACAACCTGTCTGAAGTTTGGAGTGAGTTTGGTGCAACTGATTCTCATTGGGGAGTTGAGATATTCATCTGTTAGCTGAGATCTGTACTGATTTTTAATAAAGTTCATTCTTGATAAAGCGGCTTCGCACACAAAAGTTGAGTCAAACATAATATACAATTTCATGGCCAAGCATTTTCAAAATTGCCAAACGCTTTATTCTGAATTTAATGACGGCCCGCACAAAAGTAGCTCACGGTCCGGATGTGGACCGCGGTCCACTAATTGGTGACCCCTGGTCTACGGCATTACCAGCATAAAGTTGGAATATGACAACATAGTTTTTAGTTTGTAACGCTTTTTTCATTTTAGGATTAAACATCGGCAATATTCAGATGAAAGTCAATCAGTCAACTTCGCAGCCTACTCAAGTGGAACTTACTACAGAGGACGGGTCTCTTATTATAATGGAATTAATGACCGAGGACGATGCCGAGTCGATGAGGCCTTCAACTCCAATAGATATAAAACGTGGAGAAACAGCTATTTTTCAATGTCCCGATTGCCCTAAATCATTCGCAAGGAGAATTCAGCTTAAGAGGCATGCTTCTGCCCACATGCAACAAAGAGGTAAGACATAAGGTTTTTCTTGTCAAATTCGATCAGCTGTTAATTGAAATGTTTTCAAAAACGTATACGAGTGTCAAATGATGAATATACTGACTGTTTCATTTTCAATTAGATATACGCACTATAAATGGCAACATTGCTTCCCCGCTGTCCACCTAAAGCCGCGTCCTCATTGAGTCGACATTATCGATCGACTCTGTCTATCGACACTCTCGACTGAGTGTGTACGCGGCAATCGACTTGTCGAGGTAAAAGCAAAGTTTGGTTATATGTACTTACAAGAACATAGTGAGCCAACCAAAAAAATATACAAAGGTCAAAACCTTTCAACAACAGACTAAAAGTATCATATAAATGCAAACATGACAAAATCCAAAGGATGGATATAATTCCTATGGATACGGCCCTAGGGCAACATATGACTCTCACACGTGGTAAGTGGGTCAATACCTAATTGTTGTACAGACCTAATTGTTGCCTATTGACCCACTTACCACGTGTGGGAGTCATATGTTGCCCTAGGGCCGTAGCCAAAGCAATTATATTATCCATCCTTTGGATTTTGTCATGTTTGCATTTATATGAGACTTTTAGTCTGTTGTTGAAAGGTTTTGACCTTTGTATTTTTTTGGTTGGCTCACCATGTTCTTGTAAGTATAATCAAACTTTGCTTTTACCTTGGTCATCATTTTAACTTTAACATTTTGCTTTAATTAATATGGTTATATGTACTCATTTTAGGTAATACTGATGATGCTCTCCTTACAGAGCGAAAACGTTTTGTTTCTATGTTAGTAGCCCTATAGGGGCTTTTTAAACTAATATACCTTTTAAAAGACAAAAATTTTTTATTAAATTTTACTTGAAACTATTAATATGTTTACTTTGTGGTTTGAGTGGTAATTTAAATATCTGTTAAGGTGGATTGGTTTTCTGCAAATTTTGGTTGCATATCCTTATCCTCTTTTGTGATGTAACAATTTTAATTTTGTTTGCAATAAATGTTGTTAATGCTACCAAAAATGGTTTATTGTTTCAGGTTTTACTTGCGGATTATGCGAAAAATGGTTCCCGACCAGATCTGCATTGATTCGACATGAACGTATTCATACAGGTGAACGTCCGTTCCAATGTGAAGTTTGTCAAAAGAGCTTTGCTCAAAAGGAAATTCTTCTCAGGTATTTATCTTTTATTAACATTTTTAATACATATATGTACTTAAACACAAGTTTGTCAACTGATCTTAACTTATTGAAGTTATACTTCTTTAGGCACGAGGGTGAGTTTTTACATTCCCTGGCGCATGCGCACACCGACAGTATGGTATTAGTCGCTACATCTTTTAAGTTATGTAGCGCAAATAAGGAGTGCGTGAAAAGAATGTATTATTAATCATACAGAACAAGTAAAAACTTCGTTTGTATAATGGTATAAAAAAGTTTATTAAAAAACTATTAAAAAGTCATCCAAAAGGATTCGCAAAACGTTTTCAATCTAGATCAGGTCATCTTCAGTGCGTTCTGCTTAGTACATGAAACTAGCAACCTTGTAGAATAGGTGACATCGAGAAATATGATTTACATTTTTAAAAGATGATGTTAGTAGCGACTTGTAAGTCGATGTTAAGTGATAAAATTTAAGAGTGCTCAAAGGGCAACATGATTCACTGCTCGATGGTAACGTGTGGTACTTGCCAGTTAGATGGACACAGACCAACAAGAATATAGGAGATGACAATCTATTTATCAAACTATCAGTTTGATAAATAGTACGGATCCATTCGTTTCTTTTCCTGTCTGATAGTTTAATGTTCAGCATTTGTCTTTCCATGGATCTTTCTGTCTGTGCTATTTTTTCCATATTTTCTTTTGTAAACGTCCATGTCTGAAAGCCATATATTAGAACAGGGAGTATACATTGATTGAAGACTTTTGTTTTTAGATATTGCGGGTATTTTCTGTTCTTTAGAATTTAAGACAGTTTTCCGAATGATGCCCAGGCCAATCTTATTCTTCTCTTTATTTCTTCGGTCTGATTTTCTTTATTTAATCTAGTGATTTGTCCTAGATTACAAGGTGTCCCAAAAGTAGCGGAACGGTCGAATATTTCGCGAAATAAACATCGGATCGAAAAACTGAAAAATACGTATTTAATATTTTTCAAAAATCCATCGAATGATACTAAACACGACCCCCCACTCTACTCCCTGGAGGTAGGGTGGGGGGTAACTTTAAAATCTTAAATGGAAACCTCCATTTTTATCGCAGATTTAGATTCCTTACGTAAAAGTAAGCAACTTTTATTGAAAACATTTTTTCGAATTGTGGATAGATGGCGCTATAATCGGTAAAAACGATTTATCGTCACACCATAGATAAATTACCGAAACGGTCTAATATATCGAGAAATACACTTCCAAATGAAAACCCAAAAAACATGTTTTTAATATTTTTCAAACACCTATCGAACGACCTCAAACACGACCCCCACTCCACACCCTGGAGGTGGGGGTAACTTTAAAATCTTAAATAGGTACCCCATTTTTTATTGCAGATTTGGATTTCTCATAAAAAATAAGTAACATTTATTCGAAACATTTTTTAGAATTGTTGATAGACGGCGCTATAATCGGATAAATGCAATTTATTAGCTCCAATTCTAAAAAATATTTTGAATAAAAAAAACAGTAAAATCCTGTATAAAAGGTATATTTAAAATCACTCAAAAGGGATAAAAATATAACTTTTAAATATATAATATAACTTTTAAATATACCTTTTATACAGGATTTTACTGTTTTTTGTATTACATGGTATACAGCCAACTACAGGAAAACTTTTTCCTTGTGGGTTTGTATTTTGAATAAATGTTACTTATTCTTTCATGAGGAATCCAAAATTGCAATAAAAATGGGGATTCCTATTTAATATTTTAAAGTTACCCCACCCCCACCTCCAGGGTCTGGAGTGGGGGTGTCGTGTTTGGTGTCTTTCGATAGGTTTTTAAAAATATTACACACGTGTTCTTTGGTTTTTCATTTGAATGTGTATTCCTCGAGATATTAGACCGTTTCTATAATTTACCTATGGTATCACGATAAATCGTTTTCACCGATTATAGCGCCATCTATCCACAATTCGAAAAAATATCTCGAATAAAAGTTACTTATTTTTACGTAAGGAATCCAAATTTGCAATAAAAACGGGGGTTTCCGTTTAAGATTTTAAAGTTACCTCCCACCCCTCCACCAGTGGGTGGACTGGGGAGTAGTGTTTAGTGTCATTCGATAGATTTTTGAAAAATATTGAATACGTATTTTTCAGTTTTTCGATCTGATGTTCATTTCGCGAAATATTCGACCGTTCCGCTACTTTTGGGACACCCTATATATACTCTTTTACTTGTTCTATTCTTGTTTGTGCCACTGTAATTATTAGTTCTTCTTGTTGATTGGTCATGGTTTTTGTTTTACTGTAATTCATCTTCAGTCCTATCTTTGTCGATTCTCTATCTAGTTCTTCCATCATTCTTTGTAGTTCTTCACTTCTTTCTGTTATTAATACAATATCATCAGCATATCGTAAGTGATTCAGATATTGCCCGTTTATGTTTATACCCAAGCCATCTCAGTGTAGTTGTTTGAGCACATCTTCTAGAGCTTGGTTGAATAGCTTGGGCGAGATGGTATCTCCTTGTCTTACTCCTCGGTTTATTTTAATAGGCTCCGTTTGTTTTATTAGCTTAATAGTTGTTGTTGCTTTATTATATATATTTGTAATTAAGTCGGTATATGTGTAGTCTATTCTGCTGTTTTGTAGGGAATTATTTACTGCCCACACTATCAAATCCTTTTTCGAAGTCAATAAATGCCATGTATAGTGGGATATGATATTCGTTAGCTTTTTCGATTAATATCTTCATCGTTAAAAGGTGGTCACTTGTACTGAAGTTTTTGAAGATATTCTTCCTTTAGCGGCGAATCGATTGAGGGTAAAATTGTACATGAACCACGCGCCTGCGCACACTGACAGTATGTAGTTCTGAAAGTATGTAGTTCATTGCTAATCTTTCAAGATAGGTATGTATGTATCTGTAACCGTGCAAATAAGTCATTAAAAGAATATATTAGTGGTTTTAGGAAATGTATTATTTATTATAATTCTTGTGTTTTTAGATTTGTGTTTCCCTGTAGTAAAATAATAAAATATGTAGGCATAACATTTTTACAGTTTGTCGCCGTGTTGTGTAATTATATCCGAAACTTACGTGTCAATTCAAGTGGCTCGATGGCGAAGTTGGCAGAGCGGTGGGACAGAGAACGGAAGCACACGAAAGGTCGCGGGTTCTAATCTGGACGATTCATACTTTTTTTTGATTTTTCTTTATTTTAATAAAAAAAATTTTGAAAGTGGTAGATAAGAAAGTTAGTTTAATTTTTAAATAAAATACAAATAACCTGTTAAGTATATTTACTTCGTTTAAATTACCTATATAATAGAAGAATATCTTCTTACGTGCGTACAAAGTACACACACATTCTTTTTTTCTAAATCCGGCTTGTTCTGTTGTAAATATCGCACCTCCAATACAACAGGGCCACAACTCAAAACTATAGCTTTTCTCAGGAAACCCATTTGAAAATTTCAATAACCATTATAAAATCAGACTTAAAATTTTGTTAAACTGATCATTATTATTAACATAGATATAACCTTTCTAAATATTTATGAAGGCAATAAATTACTCGAAAATGAAAATTTAATTAAAAAAAACAAATTTTTATACTTACGGCCCTATTGCACTGCATGTTTTGATCTGTTTATTGTGAAATTTGGAAATGTGTCCCAGTTTTTTAAACAATTTTAATTAACTTTATGTTAAAAAATGGTATATTTTTGCCTTTATAATAATGAAGGCAAAAAAGAAGAATGTAAAAAACAATATAAACTTTTAAGAAATGTATATTTTTATTAGAATCTCTTTTTTAAAAGTTAGGCAACAAAAAATAAGTGTACAATTGCAATTATTAGTAGACATTAATTACTGCATATCAAACCTATTACACAAAGTTAATTATTTCTAAATGAGTTTAAAAAATCTAATTATATTAAAGTTTAGGTTATTATTTATTAAAGACTAAACAAAAATAAAAATTATTTATAAAAGGACAATAATTTTGGTTATTTTGACTTCACATTAGTCCGACTCACTTTCCGATTCACCTGGAATTAAATTTAAGAAAAACTGTTGGTGTACTAGTGGAATTATATTAGATTTACAGAGATCTACAAGATCTTTTACTTTTGCAGCTGGTACTTTAGGGGCGGTTATGTATGCTTTATGAAATTTTAATTCCAAAGGTCGTCCTCGCATTCGTCGCCTTATATTAATTTGGTTAAACTTTGTTTCAGTATAGTCTGTTTTGTAAAAAATTATAAATGGATTTTTTTTTTCAAAGCGCATACATTTTATGTCATTCCATTTTACTTTGTTGTCGTTGGTATTGATGGTAAAGTTTGAGCCCACATCTTTTGATAAGAGTTTTAAATTCAATATCTCGGATGTGGATAGTTCCTTGATATCATAAGGCTTCCCTTGTTTTCTTGCTAAACGCAGAATTGGAGTCCACTGTGTTGGAGTGTATATTGGTCCTGATTTAAGCATTCGTTTTTTCTGCTTTTCAATGACAGAATGCATACTATCTCCCTCATTCTGTGTATGACCAACAATAAGATATTTGTGTTCTATGCTTTGAATATCTAAATTTTGTATTGCATACAGGTACAAACTGGCTATATATTTATTTTTATTCTGCCCACAGCAATTGTCAGAATAAAAAACTACTTTATTTTTCCCCATGCAATGTTCTTTTAGGTACATGAGAACACAGCTGCCAATTTCATTTACCCCTCGTTTTGCAACAGATTCGTTCCAAAAGTAACACATACCATTACTGTTCGTAGTATTATAAATGGTGAAATTAAAACAATTTAATTTTCTTTTATAATACAAAACAGAAATTTCTCCACATGGTGCTTGAAGTACTGCTTGTAAATCATAGCAGGCAACCAAACTATTTCCTGACTCTCTTGCAATTTTAATATCATTTGATTTTTCTAACCTACTCAATTCTTTTTGGCTTAAATGATACTCATACTTTTGTTTAAGGTTTTCATCGGTATCGGGTGCGTTTTTGTAGCTCTCACACAAGGAACACTGATCTTTTTTCGGGGTAAAAAAAGATATATTGTATTCTGTGTTGAACACTTTTTCATAAATACACTTTTTGGCAGGATCTTTCCCAAGTGCCTCTTGATGTGCCTTATACAAGCGATACATTTCAGCCAGGCTCAAACTCCCATCTAAATACTCACGACTGCTTTGAGCACGGAGATAGTGAGACTCCATACGAGGGAATGAATTGATATGGTTTTTAATATCATTTTTTACGTCGTCTGAGGTTTTTCGTTGATTTCCATGTGAACCTCTCTTTTCTTTTTTATAGACACCATTTTCATCCAATTTTTTTAAGGTATTTCTAATAAATTTATCTCCTATATCTAATGTACGCATAAAAAATGTCTTACAAACCCTTACCCTTTCTTCATTACAAATGAAGTTGTAAGCAATATTATTTCCTCTGTTACTGCCCTCTGTCTTCATTCTATACTTCGGAGTGACTTTACAGGTGTTAGCTAAAACAAAATTTCGCTGCAAAGCGTGATCTGCTAATCCCCAGAATGATCGATTGATATGGGCTTGTTGTTCTGTATTTATTTTGGATGGACACTGATGACGACAACTCTTCCCACAAACTCCTTTCACAGTACGAGAAGAAATGACATTATTAGTTGCTGTTACGTACTCCTTGCCGGAATTAACCTTTTGTTTTTTTATGTTTCTCTGCCATTGGTTCTCATTTCGTACCCTTTTTCGTGGCTTAAAATTACATACACTACCTTCTATAATATTTGTAACTACACTATGTTTACTATTATTATCCTTACTTTCATTATTACTACAGCTAATGCCACTACTATCATTATTAATTAAGTAATTAAGTTTACTAATATCCCTATTCTTATGATTACTAGTATAACTAACACAAGTGACATTATCATCAACAATTTCTTTGCCATTATCTAATGAACATTCCTTATCTAGTACTAATACATCTTTAGGTATACTGTCAGAAGCAACATTTAACATCTCGCTTGTTGAAATAGAAATATCAGAAAAAGATTCCGAATCTGGTGAGGAATGAGGAATGTAATCTGGATCAACATCCTTTTGACGCATTTCTTTTGAAGAGTTCTGAAAGAAAACATTACCTTTCTATCATATTGATGTAGGTCAAAACTGTATTTTTATTAAGGGTGTTTATACACTTACACTAATTACGAGTATTATTGTAAGATAAAACTTACCAAGACTGAAGATTCTTTCAGTATATTGGAATTTTCTGTGTCCAGGTCAATCTGTTTTTCAACACCATTTTCTGATTCATTTTCAGTTAATTTCAGTGTCGTACAAATGATTGGTTCATCACTGATAACATCATGGTTGTAATCTATGTCATAGTTTACTGCACACTCACTTATTATGGTATCCTGAAATTAAATATAAATATTTCATTAATACAAAGCTATAATACCATGAAAGTATTCTCATTCAATAATTTTTTGTTGTTTAACGCCTGACTGTTTTGCATACAAAAATAGCAAAACTGTAAAAATAAATAAAATACTTACAGAAAGTGAAAATTCTACTGGTACATCATTTACAACTTGACCCATATATTCTATTAGTACTGGTGTGTCGTTGTCCACTGGTTTGTATATAAATGATTCATTATTGAGTTCTTCAACAGGCATTTCAGAAGTACTGGTTACCTGAAATTTAGAAGAAAAAACCATACAAGCTTTAATTAAACATTCTCTAAGTCAATAGTTGGTGTAGAGTTTATCGGTAATTTAATAACCTCAAAATTACAAATTCAGATTAAATTAAAATATTACTATTTAAAAACATTTATGGGGTGCCAGTATAAATATTGTAACATTTTAATTTACAAGAATTTCTGAATCTTGAAAATATACTTACGTTTTTGTGTGGAATAACAACATTAGTAGAAATACCATGTCCAACACTATTATTCTCCATTTGTTCCTCTTTTAGAACCATACTAACAATTTTTGCACCTCTAGACATGATAATGACTTAAAAAACTTACGCGAAAACTTGAAAAAAAAGTACAATCCACTGATGAATTCACTTCACACACTGAACAATAATTACTGAACTACAGAAACTACTCTAGTTTGACAAACTAACCTAACCTCAACTGTATGTAAACAAAAAATTGGAAGCCATTTCAATGGTGCAATAGGGCCACAATTTGAAATGTTGCCATATTGTACTAGAATGATACCCAATCATTTCCGTTCAACAACGCCGGAGCTTGAATTGCGACCTTATTGCATTTTATATTTTGAGAAAATGAATTAAAGCAATAAGGAATTATCTAAAATAATTTCATTTTTCATTGAAATTGGAGATATGGCCTTATTGCACGACATAAAATGAAACAAAACAAGCGGAAAAAAGACTAAATCGCGTAAATTAATTTTTTTGACTTATGGCCCTCTTGCATTGGAGGTGCGATATTATTTACAGAGCAATAAAAAAAGGTTTATATCGATGGCCTTCTAGATACGCCGATTGTAAACAAGTGTCTCGCCCACGGAAAGGGTCTCGGACAGTTCGTCGCCAGAAGCTTCTGGTGTTGACAGGGCCGGCCTGAGGCCGTGACAATATCAATACAGTGGACTTTATAATGGACTGGGGAAATAGTAAACTCACCATCTTATTGTCGCCAAAAAAGAGGACGTTTGAATAATTTAAACAGATTTTTGAAAAGATTGAATGATTTAAACAAAAAAAAGAATGTGTGTGTACTTTGTACGCACGTAAGAAGTTATACTCTACTACATATTATGTGATTTTTAAGAAAATACCAAAAATTTAAAGAAATAAAAGAATGAAACGCACACAAACACATTGAAAAATGCCACAAAGAAAAAATTATTTCTGAACGATAATAATTGTTGGCAAAAATTTTAAATACGTATTTTCTGAAAAAAAAAATTATATAACAAATATACTTACAATCATAAAATGCATAAAAAAATTAAAAAATAAAAACTTGCATCGGGAATCGAACCCGTGAATGTCGAGGCGCTTTGATTCGTAATCGAAGCGTAGACTCACTCGTCCAATTCCACATTATTTATCATGTGGAAAAATAGGGTAACTGAACGTTTTACTGTTTGACAGTTGTTTTGAATATAATTAAATTATGTAGTTTAAATTTTGTGGAAGAAAATATTAAAATATAACAAAACAGTAAGAAAACAATATATTAGATGAAGATTGGTAGAACTTTTGTTGGTAATCAAATTAAGTATGTAAATCAAAGCATTACATACCTACTAGATAAATAAATCTACGCCAAAAAATCATAATTTAAAAATAAAAATCGGACCTAATTTGGGATTTCTCTCTAAAATCCCCATTTTTGAGAAAATAAATGTATGTATTCCAACCTAATCCAAATGTATAATTATTACAATATGATTATAATAAAAACTACTTACCAAATTAGAATGAGTTTTCCTTGTCCAAAATAGTCCAAAAGTCCAAAAATATAGGTATATGAAAACTATTTAAAAAGGCAGTATAACTATTAATTAACTTTTGTTTGTTGTTTCTTTTCCCACAAATTTCAAAACGCAACAACCATAAATAATCAAACTACGTACAGCTGTGTCACAGCCGCCATATTGAATAATTTTTGACATGTCATTTGAACATCCAATCAGAACAAAGTTATAATGCGCATGCGCCGGGATCATAGGTTTTAACATATAAAAATTCACCCTCATATCGCCGGTAAAGAAGTATAACTTCAAAAAACTTAACACTACCTATTTTAAATATTAAACGTTTTTACCTATACTTCCAGGCACTTCATGACCCACACTGGCCAGAAACCGTACAGCTGTCCAACATGCAATAAAGGATTTACTCAGAAGGAACCCTTACGAGTCCACATGAGATCTCACGTCGGTGCAACTCCAACGAACATTGAACTGCATCATTGTTCATTTTGTCCAAAAGTGTTCTGTCACGCATCAGGCCTGAGTCGACATTTGGTGACGCACACAGGAAAAACATTTCAGTGTGAAAAGTGCGACAAGAGTTTTACGGATAAGAGCTCCTTAAGACGGCATTATCTCCAATCAGGACATAAAAAGGATTTTAGTGCTTAATCCAGGATCTAATTTAAATAATATGATTTTTTGAATGATTGATTTAAGTGATACTTACCTAATAAATTTTTATTTATTTCTTGAATGTATTAATAGACTTTTTTGATGATCTAAGTGTTTTTTTTACAAATGGATACTTTTTGAACTATATATATATATATATATATATATATATATATATATATATATATATATATATATATCAATCGGTTTTAAAACGTCTTGCGACGTTGTCCGATGCCTAATCTATCATCCCATTGGCCCTCTCTAAGATCTCTTGCGCTCATCGCCTTCGTTACTCCCTCTCTCCAAGATTTCTTGGGTCTTCCTCTCTTTCTGCGGTTTGGTGGTACCCATTGCATAATTATTTTAGGGAGTCTTGAGTTATCCATCCTCTGGACGTGTCCGTACCATATCAGCTGTTTTTTTCTATGTCTGTTGTTAGAGAGCCGTCAACCCCCCATTCGCTGTCTTATCTCATCATTACGTATTCTCTCTCTGCGTGACACTCCTACTGATCTTATAAAAGCGTCCATTTCTACTGCCTCTAGTCTTCTTCTGTTGTTTTCGGTTATACGCCAAGTTTCTGCTCCGTACAATAGACTGCTTTTAATAAGAGATTCGTAGATATTGTGTTTTCTTCTTTTTCCTATTTCATGATTCCACAGTACGCTGTTTAGACAACCTATTGTTTTTCTGGATTGTGTTATTCTTCTCTTTATTTCTTCATCATCTTTCCCCGTTGTGTCAAAAACGATTCCTAGATATGTGTAATGGTCGCAGGGCATGATGATTTCATTATTTTCTAACGTGATGTTCGATAGTTCGGTACCTATTGGCAGGTATTTTGTTTTTTCTGTATTAATTTCTAGTCCCCACTTTCTATATTCTTCTTGTAATTTCCTTGCCATGTACTCTAAATCATCTTTATCGTTTGCTATAACAACCTGGTCATCAGCAAACTGCAATGTATATAAGCAAATCTCTCCAAGGTCTACGCCCATGCCTCTGCATTTTCGTTTCCACTCTTTCAATGCTTTTGCAACATATATTTTAAATAAGGTCGGTGATACACAACACCCCTGACGTAGACCTTTATTAACCAGGAAGCTTTGCGATAATCTGTTTCCAGTTTTTATTTGTGATGTTGACCCTTCATACAAATTTCTTAAGGCTTTTATTAAGGTGACACTAATATTCGTCTGTCGTAACACGTTCCAGAGTTTGTTTACAGGAACTGTATCGTACGCCTTCTGCAAGTCAATAAACATGAGGTGGGTTTCTTGATTTGTGCTTAATTTTTTTTCTATTAGTTGTTTGAGGCAGAAGATATTATCAGTACAGCTTCTTCCTGTTCGAAAACCGGATTGTTCTTCTTCCTCTTGGTCTTTGTACTCCTTCTCAATGCGGTCTCTAATTATTCGTCCATACAAACGGCTGAATGTACTAGTCACTGATATCCCTCTATAGTTTTCACATTTAAGCTTATCTCCTTTCTTATGGATCGACGAAATATAAGCAATTTTCCACTCGTCGGGTACGGGAGAACCATTTATAAATTAATTGATTTATGCACCAAATGACGGTTTCAAACAATTTTTGTGATCCACATTTTATTAGTTCGGCTGGAATATCCCCTCGTCCTGGAGACCTACCGTTTTTCAGTTCTTTTATAGCTTTTCTAATTTCTGTCACTTGTATCGTTATATCTTCTCCTTCAATGCTAACCTCTGTTGGTGATTGAGTTAAGTATTCGTCCCTATTTTCTGTCAGTAGTTCCCCATAGTACTTTTCCCATTTTTGTGTGGATATTAATTGAATGTTTGTGCTCTTCCTTTCGTTAGTTCTTATTTTATTGAGGAACTTCCATGTTTCTGTACATTTTCTGCCTCCCAAGTAGGTATTAATTTCCTGGCACTTCTTATCCCACATTTCTCTTTTTGCTTTTACTGTTGTTCTTCTTGTTATTCTTTTGAGTTCCAGGTATTCATCTCTATCTTTTTGTTGTTTACTGCTCAGCCATCTGATATACCCTTGCTTTTTCTCTTCTACGAGTGCTTCTATTTCTTTGTTCCACCATAGTTTTTCACTTTGTCTTTGAGTGTTAAAGCCGAGTGCTTCTTCTGCAGCTTTTTTAACGCTAACGACTACGTTTCTATATACCTCCTCTACTGTTGATGTTTCAGTTATATTCATTAGTTTGCCATCCAGTCTTTGTTGATATAGTATTCTTGTACTCTCTTGTACTTACAGTGATATAATTCAAATAGAGAAGACTGCTTAGCATAAATATGTAAATTATTAAATACGTATTAGTAGAGCCACTGTGATGATCTCGGGTAACAAATTCAGTCGAAAAAAGGATTCGTTTTTATAAGACACTAGCTGACCGGCAGACTTCGTACTGCCTCAATAGATAAAAACAAACTTTTGTATAGAATAAACTTAAAATAAACAAAAGGAATTCGTAATTAATAAACAAAAAATGCTCGATGTGAATGAGGTTTTATTATTATTTTTAATTAGTTACACATGATGTTTGAAGTAATAAAGTTTAGTTAGAAGTAACAAAATAAAGTTTGTAGTGCAACAGTTACAATCTCAAATTTGTTTATCTTATAATGAATATAACAGCTTTATTTTATCTACATTCAAAGCAACCCTGTATTTATGATTGGGTTCGGGATGGTTCCAACTCTATAGGTGTTGATTAAATAAAATTAAATTAAATTAAAATTAAATGAAATTGAAAGAAAATAAATAAAAATAAATAAAACTGAATAAAATTAATGAAATTAGATAAAAATAAATAAAATTAAATACAAATAAATAAAGCTAAAAATATTAAATAAAAATAATAAATAAATTTTAAAAAAATAATAAAATTTAATAAAACGAAATAAAATAAAAAAGAATAAATGGAATTGAAAAATGAAATAAAATAAAATAGACTAAAATAAATAAAATTAAATAAAAATAAACAAAATTAAATAAAATTTTATAATTTGTTGCTTGTTCTTTTCGTGTGCTCAGAATTTTTCACCTACTAACGGTTTGTCAGAAAAGTTTCGTTTAAAGATATTTTCGCAAAATTAAAAAAATCATATTCTGTCCAATTTGAGTCCCAAAGTTAAACTGTTCCACTTCTCTTCTGTGAAATTTGTCGCTCGTTCTTCTTCTGTCCTTAGAATATTTCTACGGCTTGAGATATTGTATTTAGAACACCGATTGCGCTAAAGAAAAATTTTTACTACGTTTCTGCTAGGAATTCAGCAAGGAGTCTACCTACTTAATTTCGTATTTTTCGTGTCATTATTGTGAGAATTACGGCGTCATGGGCAACCCCCTTATGACGTACGGGTATGAAATATAGATAACAAACTACTCCCAGTCCGGTCGAATATACCTGCCAAATTTCATAAAAATCGGTAAAGTCATTTCGGAGGAGTATGGTGACAAACACTGCGACCGGAGAATTTTAATATATTATATGTAGATGTAAAATATTTAAATGGCTATTAAAAAATAACGGTCTGAGATAGACAATTGAAAATTTAGGATTGTATGTATCTTTTGGTTCTACATCTCATAAAATTAGTAAACAACGGTTTTTCCAAAAATTAAAAAAATATATGAGGGGGGCAAGCCCCTTTATGACGTACGGGTATGAAACTCCATATTTTCCTAGTCCGCTCGAATATACGCGTAAAATTTCATCTGTTCAGTCGTTCTCGAGTTATAAATGGTGTAACTAACAACTAACATAACTCAACTTTCTTTTATATATACATATATAGATTTATTTTAAAACCAAACATACAAAAGATAAGAGTTAGCGTTAAGGGTATAGGTGCAAAATTTCGGCTACAGGGCTTTTTAAAAGCATTCATTTTTTTTTGGAATCCTGAGAAAAATAGTAAATATTTTTGAAACATTTAACCGCAGAATGAAAGATTACATTATAACCGAGGGCTGAAAGTCCCTTAGAACAAACAAAAAGTTCTTTTTAGATGAGATATTTAAAATTACAAATCACACTAAATTTTCTCTTTTCTGTTCACCGCTGTAACTTATTAAAATAAACAGAAGTTTATAGGGACTTTCGGCGCTCGGCAATAACGTAATCTTTCACTCTGCGTTTAAATTTTTCAATAATACTTATTAGTTTTCTTAGAATTCGAAAAAAAATGAATGCATTTAAAAAGCATTGGAGCCGAAATTTTGCGCCTACCTCCTGAATTACTTAGTAATTTCGTTATCAAAATGTATTTACAATCTACATATCGGACTTTCGTAAATCTCGGGTCGATGTGGTGATATCTGATACATGAATAATGATAATAAACGACAATCTAGTGGATTAGGAATTGCATTTATTTATTAACGCGAAATATATATATATATGAGGAAATCTCTCTCAACTCGCCAGAGGGTAGGACATGTAAGGATCTACGCTCAGCTCGCGTAGTTTTGAATTGGGTTGTGATCCGTCGAATTCGCTCAACTCGCCAAGACTATGGGGTTCGGAAGGCTTAAGAATATGGTCGGAATACGTTTAACTCACCTATTGTACTTGGATGGTTATTCTCCATTCAGCACACAGAGAACCTTTGGTAACCTTTGAGTTGCATTGAAATAAGAGATTTGCATGTACATATGTCTAGGGGTAAGGGCGTTGACGTGTTTCGTCAACGTCGAGACGTTAATCACCCAATACGAAGAATAGCTGAAGTGCAGATTCCTGGAAGGAGTAGGAGAGGAAGACCAAAGGAAACCTGGGGGGAGACGATAAGGCAGGACATGTTGGTAAAGGGGATTAACATTGATATGGCCCAAGATAGAATTGTGTGGAGAAATTCAATTAGGGAAGCCGACCCCGCATAGGGATAAGGCAAAGAGAGAATGAAAAGATGTCTAGGGGTAAGGGATCGGGCTTAACATCAATAGATCAAGCGACCCAGATGTAAACCTCACATGCACGAGTGGTAGTTAAAAAACGACTCGGTACCTCCTAGATAACGGACAAGGCTCTGGCTACTGAATATGGGCGGAATATCCTAACACGCATGGCAAACGTGGCGTTTTAATGCCAAAACGATCTAAGTATGATATGTAACAACCTAAAATAAAATTACCCCAGGTGAGTAGGACGGTACGTTCGCTATCTCACACTGATAAAATATGTCTGTCTCACGGATTCTGGGGAAGACAAGCTAGTGACATCCAGACCAATCCGAAAACGAAAATACTCCCGAGATTTGAACATTGCTACATACAATGTTAAAAGCCTATCGACGGAAGAGAAACTGGAATTGCTAGAAGTATTGGAAAAGGTTAATTATGACAATATTAGAAAACCAAGAGAAGAATGGATGATGCTCAAGACAGGGCAAACTCGATAGGTGGTGATCAATAAAAGACATGTTTCAGATATTATCAGCATCACAAGTGTTTCCACGCGTTTGACATATTTGACACTCCGCTTAAACAATAAACTTAAAACAGTTCCTAAACATCCCGTATTTAGACAACTTGACCAATTTCTATCATATATTAATTCACTTCATAATAATATTGAGTTTACAATAGAAACAGAACAGAATAACTCCATAAACTTTCTAGATGTAACGATTTCCAGACTACACAACAAACATGAGTTCTCCGTATATCATAAACCTACCCATACTGACACAACTATACACAATTCATCATCCCATCCTACACAACACAAATTAGCAGCCTACCATAGCATGATACATAGACTGACAGAAATTCCCATGACAAAAAATAACTTCGAGATAGAACTAAACATCATTAAACAAATATCAGTAAACAACGGCTATAACGAACAAACAGTTAACAAAATTTTAAACCAAAAACTCCATAAGAAAGCCCTGAAATTAGTGTATCCACCACCACAGAAAGAAACCAGTACCTTCTGCGCTCTCACATATACTGGCAAGATAACAACAAAAATAGCCAGATACATAAAAAAGAAAGGAATAACACCAGCTTTCAGAACTAACAACAACTTAAGCAAATATATTAAGAACAATAAAAGCCGAAAGAGAAAGCAACTACAGAGTGGTGTGTACAAACTAACTTGTGGTGACTGTCCGAAAACGTACATCGGTCAAACTGGCAGAACTTTTGAAAAACGGATAGCAGAACGCAAAAGGGCATTCAACAATAGAAAAACAGACACTTCTACATACGCACTTCACCTTCTAGATCATAATCATTCCTTCAATGAAGAGTTTCAAATTCTGCATATTCAAAATAAAGACCTTAAGCTATCTTTTTTAGAATCTATGGAAATTAATAAACTGAAAAATACAGATATAATTCTGAATGACCAACTCGAGACAAACAGCTCCCCACTCCTCAACCTCTTCAGTTGAAGACTTAAAAAGGCAAACACATTGTAAACTATATCACTTGAGAAAGGCACTCTGCCGAAACAGCTGTAGTCACTTAGTTATAATAAATTTTGTGGAAGTATAGAAAACAAACGTTTTCAGTGTTTTATTATTAGATAAAATGAACTTCCATCAAGTAACGGTCGAATCCATCAATAAACTTAAAATGAAAGTTATCTAGGTCTAAGCACCCACTTCTGCAGCCGAAGAAGATATTGATCAATTTTATGAGGACATTGACAAGGCTTTTACAGTTCCTGGGAGCACTTCTAAAAGGAGACTTTAATGCCAATTTCCAAACGAATGGATGGACAAACAAAAAACAAAATCGACTTATCATTTGAAATGATGTATTTGCAATGACATTTCAAATACGAAAAAAGTAAACGACGTTACAGTGTGAATAATTCTACAATAGGAAGAGACCACAGAATGGTTAGGGCGACAGTTGTAGACTTGATAAGAGACAGATCAAAGATGGTCCGGAGAACCAAAAATATAAATGAACCCCTCCTGACAATGCATTCGAATACACAAATTCCGTTACGACTGTTTCGGAAGAAATCACTCTAAGCAACTAAAGTGAGTGAAAGTATAAATAATAATTATTACTTTATTTAATAAAGTATATTTATACAGGGTGTCCCGAAAAGATTGGTCATAAATTATACCACAGATTCTGGGGTCAAAAATAGATTGATTGAACCTCACTTACCTATATACAATAGTGCACACAAAAAAGTTACAGCCCTTTGAAGTTACAAATTGAAAATCGATTTTTTTTCATATATCGAAAACTCAGAGATTTTTTATTGAAAATGGACATGCGGCATTTTTACGGCAGCAACATCTTAAAAAAAAATTTAAGTAAAATTTGTGCACCCCATAAAAATTTTATGGGGGTTTTGTTCCCTTAAACCCCCCCAAACTTTTGTGTACGTTCCAATTAAATTATTATTGTGGCACCATTAGTTAAACACATTATTTTTAAAACTTTTTTGTCTCTTAGTACTTTTTCGATAAGCCAGTGTTTATCGAGATATTTTGAATATTTGTCGAATCCACCACATATTTGTATATGGTTAAGTACGGTTCTAGAGACCTGTTAATAATCTGAAAATTTATTTATAATTTACATTTTTAGGTATATTTTGAAAAAGAAGCTACATCTCGATAAAAGGTGAGTTATGAACAAAAGACTAAGAGGCAAAAGTTTTAAAAACACTGTGTTTAACTAATGGTACAGCAATAATAGTTTAATTGGAACGTGCACAAACATTTGGGGGGTTTAAAGGAACAAAACCCCCATAAAATTTTTACGTAAATATATTGAAAAAGAAGCCGCGTCTCGATAAAAACTGGCTTATCGAAAAAATACTAAGAGGCAAAAAAGTTTTAAAAACGTTGTGTTTAACTAATGGTACCACAACAATGAATTAATTGGAACGTACACAAAAGTTTGGGGGGGTTTAAGGGAACAAAATCCCCATAAATTTTTTATGGGATGGACAAATTTCACTATAATTTTGTTTTAAGATGGTCCTACCATAAGAATGATACATGTCCATTTTCAGTAAAAAATCTCTAATAGTTTTCGATATATTGAAAAAAATCGATTTTCATTTTGTAACTTCAAAGGGCTGTAACTTTTTTTGTGAGCACATTTGTACTAAGGTAAGTTAGGTTCAATCGAACTATTTTTGACCCCAGAATGTGTGGTATAATTTATGACCAATCTTTTTGGGACACCCTGTATATAGTATACATATAAGTAGTATAGCATATAAAGTATATTTTAGTATAGGGGACAGGACACTTTCGTAGCATTTCCGGAAACATCGTATATTTCTCGGGTAATGAAAATGAAAGCAAAAATGGTGTCGCAATAATAGTTTCCTCAAAACTCCAAAACTCTGTTTGTGGATACGATATAATTAATGATAGAATCATTCACCTTAGGATTCTAGGCTCAACTTGTGTCTTACACATTATACAAGTATATGCCCCTACATCAACAGCAGACGACATAACTGGAAACTTTTTACACAACTTTGGAAACAACACTCAACAAAATATCAAACAAAGACATTGTAATGATAATAGGCGACTTCAATGCCAAAATTGGTAGAACTTAGCTTGATCATCATATGAAATTCACCTTGGGTCCTTTTGGTCTTTGGGAAAGAAATGAACGAGGCGATAGATTAATAGAGTTCTGTGGTCAAAGAAAATTGTCTGTAATGAATACCTACTTCCAACTCCACCCACGAAGACTCTATACTTGGAAATCCCCGGGCGACAGAACAAGAAATCAGATAGATTTCATAATGATCAATTCAAGGTGGAAGTCCTCAGTTACTAACGCAAAAACTTATCCATGTGCAGATTGTGGAAGCGACCACCAACTCCTTGTAGCTGTATTCCGAATACGTTTTAGAAACAAACACAAGCCCACTTCTAGATCTCCCGGGTTTACAGAGACTGAACTTTTAACTTTCAAAGAAAGAATAAACCCAGTGTTAACTGGGACAAGTACTACCCCCATAGATGGTATCGAGACTTTCTGGGGAGGTTTTAAAAGAGATATATTAGATACAGCTAAGCAAAGTCGCCAACCTATAAAAAACAACAGTCGTAAACCATGGATCAGTGACCAAACATGGAAAATTATAGAACAAAGAAGGCAACTTAACGTTGGCAGTTTTGATTTAAACGACTATCGAAGCTTATCAAGAGAATTCCAAAGAAATTGCCGGAAAGATAAAGACAAATATGTGTCTAACATTTGCCAGGAAGTAGAAATCCACTTACATCGAAATGAAACAAGAGATCTCTTTCAGAAAGTAAAGTTACTGGCTCGGGAATTCAAACCCAGAAATTACGCTATAGATAGAGGATGAGACAGGTGATATGGTAAGCGATATGGATGCGGTTCTGGAGACTTGGAGGAATTACTGCACAGAACTCTAAAAAGCTTAAACCTCTAACATTAATCATATAACAGCACTGTAAGTCTCAACAACAACCCTAGAACCAGATATTCTAAAGTCTGAAGTCGATGAAGCCATAAAACACCTTAAAAGAAATAAATCACCTGGTTGCGATGACATCACGGCAGAACTTTTACAGAACATGGGTGAACATGGTCTCCAATTAATGTGGAGACTGTGCAATCATGTATGGAGAATCGGCAAATGGCCCAGTGATTGGTGTACCGCACTATTTACTCCTATTCATAAGAAAGGCGTAACCACAAAATGTAGTAACTACCGAACCATCTCACTAATTTCACACCCAAGTAAAATTCTGTTGAGAATCATCAAGTGTCGCATGCAGACATACCTGGATAGACAAATACCACAAGAACAGGTAGGCTTCGTGAAGGGTAAAGGCACAAGGGAGCAAATTCTTAATATGCGACAACTCATTGAGAAAGCACGAGAATTCAAAATTCCGATGATCATCTGCTTTCTGGATTATCAGAAGGCATTTGACTGTGTAGACTGGACAGTTTTGTGGAAAGTTCTATATGAGAACAGTGAAACCAGAATAAGAATTGAAAACCATAAGTCCGATCCTTTTAAAGTAGGTAGAGGAGTGCGACAAGGATGTATTCTATCTCCAAGTCTTTTTAATTTCTATGGGGAATATATAATGAGAAAAGCACTCGACAAATGGAATGGCGGTATTTCTATCGCACGAAAGAAGATCTCAAATCTCAGATATGCAGATGATACAACATTAATAACTGCATCCGAAGAAGAAATGTCCAGCCTGCTGCAGCTAGTGGAAGCCGAAAGCAATAGATGTGGTCTCAAGATCAATAAACAAAAATTATGATAGTAGATTATTCAAATTCACTTCAGACAACAGGAGCCTTAGACCAGTTTGAAGTGGTTAACGAGTTCAATTATCTAGGATCCTACATCAGTAATACAGGATCTTGTGAAACAGAAATACGTAGGAGAATAGGCATGGCCAGAAACGCTATGAGTCGATTATCGAAAATCTGGAAAGATCGCTCCTTGTCGAAGATAAGATTAGTATGTGCCTTAATTTTTCCCATATTTAATTACGGATCCGAAACATAGACCATCAAATCGGACGACAGAAAAAGGATTGACGCCTTTGAAATGTGGTGCTGGAGCAGAATGCTTCGGATCTCATGGACGGAACACAGAACAAATCACTCAATCCTCCAAAAGCTTAATATTCAGACTCGACTTTCCTCTATTTGCCTCTCCAGCGTCTTAAAATTTTTCAGCCATATTGGACGAAGAAGTGATGATAATCTTGAGAGACTTATAATTTCGGGAAACGTTGAAGGGCGCAGAAGTAGAGGTCGCTCACCTACTCGATGGTCGGATCAAGTACAGAAAGTCAGTGGAAAAACATTCTCTGAATCCATGAGGGAAGCTCAGGACAGAAGCCGATGGAAAGAGATAGTTGCTCGTATTATAGGGAATCACGACACTCAGCAATGAGGAAACGACTGAGGAGGAGGAGGATTATATAATTTAGGGTAAAGGAAGCAAAAATGAACACTGTTAGCAAAATAGAGAAATTCTGCAAATAATTACTTAAAATACAAAGAATATGATAGCCCTACGACGAAGAGAAATGTTCATGTTAAAAGCAAAATAACGGAAACTCCGATGCCCTGCGACAGTTAAGTAAAGAAAGATCTAAAGAAATCAGAAAGGATGTGAGAAAATTTAATACTTACAGAAAGCATAAGACAAACCATTGAAGAGAATAAATAACACAAAAGTGTTGCGGAGAAAATTATCGGAAGGAAGGACAGCAAAGGGATCACAACAACAAAAAGAGAGGGTTTTCTGAGGATGGCCGAAGAATTTTACACTGAACTCTATATACTAGTAATCACCAACAATAAAGGGACAGTCAACAGCATCTATGCAAAAAGATAATTAACCAGGCCAGGGATCAGATGATATTTCAGAAATAACTGTGAGAGAAATAGAACACTCCCTGGGAGAAATGAAAAATAAGAAAGCACCGGGTGAAGACTGTGTCGTGATCGTGATAAAGGACAGGTGCTCCTAAAATGGATACAAGACTTATTTAACCTATACCTTAAGATATATATATATATATATATATATATATATATATATATATATATATATATATATATATATATATATATATATATATATATATATATATATATATATAGGGTTGTCTACAGCTAATGCCGTTTCCCTTCCGTCAGCCAGGACTTCCATTTTTTTCGATCTTCCCAGTCTCCGTCTTCCAATCCTTTCTTAGACATGGCTTCGTCGACTTCATTTTTCCAAGATCTTCTAGGTCGTCCTCTTCTTCTCGTTCCTCTTGGGCTCTATTCTGCAACCTTGTTTATCCAAGTGTTTTCTGCTCTGCGTACGTGGCCGTACCATTTCAGTCTTCTCTCGTCTATATATTGCAGGGCATCTTTTTCCACTTGCATTCTTCTCCTTATCTCCTCATTTGTTATTCTGTCTCTTCTGGTGAGACCACAGCATCTTCTCCAGTATTCCATTTCGGTTGCAAGAATGCTTTTTTGGGTTTTTTTGTTTATGACCCAAATTTCTGCGGCATATGTCATGATGCTTCTTATTATTGTTTGGTATATCATTCTTTTTGTTTTTCCCTTGATGTTTTTATTCCAGATTACATTATGGAGTTGTCTGATGCAAGATCTTGTTTGTCCCAATCTACTTTTTATTTCTGCTTCTGTTGTTCCGCTTTTCGACATTATAAAGCCCAAATATTTAAAATTCTTCGTTCCTTTTATTTCAACTTGTTCTTCTACTTTTAAGTTTTTTACGTCTTCTTCCGATATTACTAAGTATTCCGTTTTCTTCATATTTATTTCCAGGCCCACCTTTTTGTATTCCTCTTTTAGTTTTCTTACCATGTAACTGATATCCTCTTCATCTTGAGCCATCACCACCTGATCGTCTGCAAAACACAATGTGTAGAGATAATCGTCCCTTATCGGTATTCCCATACCCCTACACTTTGTCTTCCAAGTTGTTAGTGCGTGTTCTAAAAATATTTTAAATAGAGTCGGTGACGTTGGGCATCCCTGTAGTAATCCTTTTGTTGTTTTGAAGTTAGCAACTACCTTGTTTCCGATTTTTATATTTACTTCATTTCCACTGTACATGTTTTTGATTGCTTCTGTTAGGTTAGGTGGTATCCCTATTTTAGTCATTGCTTTGTACAGTTCTTTCCTTGGCACGGTGTCGTATGCCTTCCTAAGGTCTATAAACGCCACGTGTACATCTTTGTTCTTAGTTCTTTTTTTCTCTATTGTCTGTTGTATTGTATGGATATGATCTAGACATGATTTCCCTGCTGTGAAACCTGCTTGTTCTTCTCCGATTTTACCTTCTATATTTTTCTCTATTTTGTTCCTGAGGATCCTGCCATACAGTCTTCCCATTGTAGCGATGACGCTTATCCCCCTGTAATTTTCGCAATCTTTTCTGTTACCTTTTTTGTATATCGATGTTATGTAGGCTTCCTGCCATTGTTTAGGGATGTCCTCTCCATTTATTGCTCTTTCCATGATTCGGCATATCATTCTTCTTAATTTCTGTGTTCCGTATTTGATTAGTTCCGCCACAATTCCTCCTGGTCCTCCAGCTTTATTGTTCTTCATGGAATTTATTGCTTGTTTCATCTCTTTGTCTGTTATGACTATTTTTTCTTCCTCCTTAAGAATATGGAATAATTCCAACGCAATGGATCAATACTTCTACATATAAAGAGCGATATTACGGAATTAGAGAACTGCAGACCTATACGCTTTTTCTGTCAATTATATAAGCTATTTACCAAAATAATTGTCAAATGTTCGAAAATAAATTAGACCTTTATCAATCAAGAGAACAGGCGGGCTTTAGGAAAAATTACGGGACAATAAACAATCAATGATCTCTACATAGGGCTTTTCATTCACAGTCATTTGTTTCGAGCTTCTGTCATGTGTCACATAATATTAATATATCTACGTCATACGTTATTGATATAACCAATGATAGAAGCCAAAAACGTATGACGTAGACATATTAATATTATGTGACACATGACAGAAGCTCGAAACAAATGACAATCAATGAAAAGCCCTATATCCAAACACTGAAAATTCTGATAGAAAAGTCTGTGGAGTGGAATACAACAGACCCCCAGCTAGGGCCGGCGATAACGGGCCTGCAAGGGATGCACTGCAGGCGGGCGCCGTTGTTTAGGGGGTGCCATAATGAGCTTTTTTTCTGCTGGTGTTATACAAAATACTAATTTTAAAAAAAACGAAAGGCGCCTATGCTGGTTTTGCAGGCGGGCACCTGATACTTTAGCACCGGTACTGCGGCCCCAGCCTTGGTATTTATTTGTTGATTTTTATAAGTCATTTGATTCGGTGGAATTAACATCAATAATAGCAGTAGCAGCACTGGAACAATGTAGAGTGGATTATATAGATACAGGAGGCTAATAAAATACATATTATATATGTTACAGTTCAAGTTGATTCTCAGTTAGAGTCGACTCCAACTAGTTGGAGTCAACTCCAACTGAAACGAGCAGTAAAAGTTGATTTTAAAAATTTAAATCAACTTGTACTAGTTGGAGTTTACTCTTCCTGGATCGATTCAGTAAATGTTGATTATACGAGAATCTCAAGTGCATTTTTGATGAGTGTGCGTTTCTTTGTCTTACCGTTTTAACTACTTATTAGTAGAGTCTGTAACGTCGTCCCCGTTAGGTTAATTATTCTGATTCGATTTTTTGCACAAACATACTCAAAGAAATACATCCGTATAACAAATACACAGGGTGTCACACGGTATCGCGGTCGAAAATTTGTTAAATAGTTTTTTTTTTCTTTGGAGTTGTATGACTACGGGCATTTATGTACCAAGTCACCAAAGTGACTCTTTATCGAACGAGTCTGATATTACGAGCAGAGGAAGCGAAGCGAGCAACAGACGCGTTCGATAAAGAGTATTGAGGTGGTGCGTACAAAATTGTACCGTCAATCATAAAAAACATTAACACTTACTTACAACTTTGAGGACATTTTTTTTAATTTTAGACGAAATAAAAAATTCGTATGACAGTAATGACAGATGACTTTTGCATGATGGCCGGTTTTGATGTTTAATCGATAGTTATCAATATTGCATACCTACCTAATTACTAAATCTGTAAAGTTTTGATTTATTTTGTATGAATATACCTAATTGCGAAACACTACAAAATTTTACTTTTTGACATAAATTTTATTAATAATAAGATAAATTTTGTACAATATTTTTAATAATTAAAGTAAATAAATTTTAACTTCACTCGAATAAATAATCGATTGCTGCCATTGACCACTTACATTCAATCTCGGTTAATTTGATTAATAATCGCGGCAGGTAAAGTAACATTCTTCTTTCAATACAACAAAGTGTTACTTTACTGCCGAAAATGAGGGCAAATGAGTACAATAATGAATGCTTTTAGTGACGTTTGGCGATAAACAATGATTTTAAACAAATTCGCAAAAATAATTTTTTCACTTTGTACAAATTTTTTTAGATCCTTTGGGCCTTTTTTTTCTATAATTGACTGCTGTCGAGTTATTAGCGACTTAAAATTTGAAAAACGCCAAAATAACCATTTTCAAGGTTTAATAACTCGGTTAAAGATAATTATTGTGAAAGTCGAGCGAGCGGCCGTGGAGTAACGGCATAATCGCTGGCCTCATACGCCAGTCCACGTGGGTTCGAGCCCTGCCAAAGACAAACCATTTTCATTTCCAATAATGACACGAGCCCACTCACCGTGCCTCGGAGAGCACGTTAAGCCGTCGGGCCCCCTGGGCTAGTGTACATCGACATTAGTTACTTGAAACAGGGTTAAAGATGTAATTGGCGCTGGAACTGTCCGAAAGGCAAAAATGCCATACGATATTAGACAGTGAGCACGTAAAGGTTGGAATAAATTCATTTCCTCGAGAATTGACGATTTTGGAAAAAAAATCCCGAAACAGGTCAGTTTTTATTTTTATACTGCGCCTTTTTGGCATATATATCATACTAGTGACGTCACCCGTCTGGGCGTGATGACGTCATCTACGTTTTTTTAAATGAGAATAGGGGTCATGTGATAGCTCATTTGAAAGGTAATTCAATTTTCTATTCAGTAATATAAACATTAACATTATTATTTATACAGGATGTCCAAAAAATATTTTTTTTAATTAAAGTTTTTGACAAAAAGAAGAATGTGTGTAATTTATTTAACTCATAATACATTTTACTCCTATCAGAAAACAGGAAATAATGTGTATTTGACAAATAAAAATATTGTTTTTTACTTAAATGCAGTATTAAAGCAGCCACTCACCTTCCTCTTGACAGTTTGAACATTTAATTTAAGCGAAAAGCAATGATTATTTTTCAAATAAACATTTTATTCTGTTTTATGAGAGCAGTAAAATGTATTTTGAATTAAATAAATTACTTGCATTCTTCTTTTTATGTCAGTAAATTGAATCAAAATAAATAAAAAAATTTGGGCACCCTGTATAAAAAATTATGTTATTAGTTATATTATTGGATAGAGAATTGAATTACCTTTCAAATGAGCTATCACAAGACCCCTATTCCTATTTAAAAAAATCATCGATGACGTCATCACGCCCAGATGGGTGACGTCACTAGTATGGTATATATGCCAAAAAGTCGTAATTTAAAAATAAAAATTGACTTGTTTCGGGATTTCTTTCTAAAATCGTCCATTCTCGAGAAAATGAATTTATTCCAACCTTTACGTGCTCACTGTATATTATGAAAGTCAGAAACTAAAAAAGCTAAAGATTAAAGCTACCTCTATAAGATCCTGAAGAAATTTTTGTCATTATTTCATTAATAAGATAATATTTCTAATTATCAACAATGAGCGCTAAGCGCGTATTGAGGCGGCCGTCAATGTGAGTGCGAGTGAGATTCACCATTGGACGGCCCAAATGGTGCATCTCTTTAGCACTCACCATTGACGGCCGCCTAATACGCACTTAGCGCTCATTGTTAATAATTAAAGATAAAGCTTAGTAATAAAATAGTGACAAAAATTTCTGCTGGATCTTGTACAGGGGGCTATAAACTTTGATTTGGTCACTTTCTGACTTTCATAATAATGGATTTTAACCGAGATTAAGCCTTGAAAATGGCTATTTTTGCATTTTTCAAATTTTAAATCGCGTATAACTCGACAACAATCAATTTTAGAGAAAAATCACAAAATACCTTTTTTTGCTCAGAATAACTCAAATGATCTAAAGAAAATTGTTCGAAGTGAAAAAATTATTTTTGTGAATTTGTCTAAAAAAAATTGTTTAAACAATTTATCGATCAAGGTACTGCCTGGCACCCAGTAGATTTGTTATAAGGACCTCTTTTTGAGTAAGTTTGTGCAAAAAATTCGAATCGGAGTAATTTCACTAACGGGGACGACGATACAGCCTAGACTAATTTGAACATATTCAGTAACATTAATTTAATTTCTAGCATCGGCTGTTTGTGTGAATCAGAATCAACTTTTACTAAATGGCATTGGGAAGAGTATACTTTTCCTAGTTGGAGTCTACTTTTACTAGTAAATGTTGAATATAAATCTTCATTTTATATTTATAATCAACTTTTACTGAAACCAGCCGTTAGAGTCGACTCCAACTAGTTGGAGTCAACTCCAACTGGATAATCAACTTGAACTGTAACATATACAACAATGCCGTCACAACTGTGAAACTTCACGACAGGCAAAATTAAAGGGTTAGGCGCAAAATTTCGGCTCTAATGCTTTTTAAATGCATAATTTTTATTTAATCCTGAGAAAGCTAACAACTACCCACATAACAATTTCATGTTCTTAGTATATTCATAGAACATACTTTTCAGAAAAAGTATATGCTGAGAATATGCGTAATTACCATTGGGAATGTGCAGAGCAGATGCCGAGTATATACTACATTACAGTACTTAAACGTTCTATGTATATACTTAGAATGTACTACCGCACTTCTTTTCAGTATATACCAAGAATATCCGTTTTAGAACATTCTAAGGAGGTGCTGTAAACCTTCTATTTATATACTTAGAATGTACTACGGCACATCTTTTTAGTATATAGGAAGAATGTACTTTTTAGTATATGGGAAGAATATTCCAAGGAAGTGAATATTGCTCAGAAGTATGTTTTCAGCATCACCGAATCTCCATCCTAGGTTCTACTTTCTACTAAATTTACATATTACATATGGGAATGCAGTTTGTACATTCTACAATATTACTTAAAAAGTAAATATGAAATATATAAATTTTAGTTAGTTATATAAATATTATATAGGTAAGTAGGTATATATATATTTAGTTTATTTGCATATAAAAATAAAAATGCTGAATATATAAATACCTATAATACCCAAATATATATTATGTAAAATATGTATGTAAATAACTAAAATTTATATTTTGTTTATATGTACCTATATACATACTTACTATTTAAGTAATATTGAAGTACCAAAATGAATTTTTTATTTGTAAGTTGACCGCAAACAAAATAAAAAGGTTAATTATGCATGTTCCTATTCCTTGTAGAAATACTGGGTCTTCCTCATAACACAGCACAGACCAAAATACACATCCCACAGTCCCGAGTCCCGCATAGACAGTGATAGTGTTGACTGTAGATACAAATGCCAAATGCCTAACTGTTTTTCATATTTTGTATTTTGCCTTTGTTCCCAACCCCTTACCCCTTATGCAGGTATGCAGCGGTCGTTTCCTCATTGTTTGTGGGTTTTGGCTCAGCTTTGTCAATTCCATGTAAAAATAAAATTCTAAGAATACTCATGATAAACTTATTAAATCAAAATAGTAGATGCATTTCAATGATGAAAGCGAAACGAGAATTTCTCCTTTTTCGTTAATACAATTAATTTTTAAACATTTTTACCATACAATTAAAAACAATTTTAAATAATGAATTCGGTAGTTCAATAGTACTGCCTACATAAATTTTTAAATTTTATTAATTATTCATAACGAAGTTTATAATCTATAGGCTAACATTATTCTTCTTATCCATACACATATTCCTTTAAGATATTTTAAAAGTACTTATAAGTATGTGTCAAGTATATACTTTTATGGAATATTCGATAAAGGTATATTCTAAGAATAAACTTTTTTGAATATTCCGAGATACTACTTACACGAATGTACTCAGTATATTCGGTACGAGAATATTCCTTAAAGTATATGCAAAGAACATGAAATTTAGAATGTTTTTTATGGTACATGCTACGCTTGTACTACGCATATACTAAAAAGAATATACTCCGACGAATGTTGGTAGTATATATGCTTTGAACATGATGCGAACATCATTGTTATGTGGGTAAAAAGTATTTTTGAAAAATTTAAACGCAGAATGAAAGATTACCGTATTATTACCGAGGGCCGAAAGTCCCTGAAATCTTCTATGTCTATTTTAATAAGTTACAGTGGAGAAAAAAGAAGAGAAATTTTAGTGTGATTTTTAATTTCAAATATCTCATTCAGAAGAAACTTTTTGTTTATTCTAAGGGATTTTCGGCCCTTGGTAATAATGTAACCTTTTGTTCTGTTCTGCTTTGATAATTTTCAAAAATATTTACTAGTTTTCTCAGGATTCGAAAAAAAAATTAATGCATTTAAAAAACATTAAAGCCGAAATTTTGTGCCTACGCCCTTAAAGTGACCAGAGGTACAGAGGAGTTCGACAGGAGGACTATACAGGGTGATTGATTAGTAGGGTAAAGCTCAATAGCTCCGCTATAGTAATATAGATACCAATAAAAGTTAATAAAAGAAATTTTAGCCACCTTTGAGCTTCACATTACAAAATTAGTTAGAATGTTACAGGGTGTTCGATAACACAGTGGCAGACCTAACTTATGTTTTTTTAAATGGAACACCCTATATTTTATTTCATATTCGAAATCCTGTTAACTTCTCCATCACAAAAATATAAACGTTTGTAATGTTATACAGGGTATTTACAAAGTTATAACCAATTTTGTATGAAAATCGTAACAAGTTCAACTGCCTGTATAAATAAAAATAAGCACAACAGCAATGGTTTGTTAATGCCATATTTTTTTATTTATTGTCAAAATTTTTAAGAATCATTGATATTGCTAATTTTCTTTATATCAAATACAGGGTGAGTCAAAACGCAAGTACATTATTTTCTCAGTAATGTTAAATGGAACACCCTGTATTTTATATCATTATTGAAAAGTAACATTAACGTACTTTAATTTTTATATAACATTCCGTATGTCCAAATTTATTAGTTTTCGAGATATTTTCACTTTTCAGAGCAAATTATTTTAGGTGTTTAAATTTATCTAAATTTTAAGTAAGCCATGCTGACTGAATTGACAATTGAAGATTACCGATTATCAATCCGGTAATCAATGTAACACTGTAGCAAATAAATAAATAAAAATTATTTATTAGTAATACATTTTACAAACAAAAACACAACCACTACATGCAACATTTTTGAAACAATTAAAAACTATCTTTTTATGTAAATGCAACAAATAAACAAAGAAAATTAATAATAAATTTTACAAAAAAACACACAAACACAAAATACAATATTTTGTGAAGACAATTAAACACTACTTTTGTATGTAAAAGTAACAATGTAACAAATAAAGAACGAAACATAATTTATCAGTAATACATTTTGCAAAAAAACATGTTTGAAAAAATTAGAAGCTACTTTTAATAAAATATTTTTAATATTTAATTACATAATGTGTTCAAAATTATCTCCTAACACATTTATGTACGCCTAAAAACGATCATTGAATGAGCTACTTACTCTACGGAGCATTTGTAAATTAACACATCGAAATACACTTTGTATTCTATTTTTCATCTCATCCCTTGTTGTTGGAGGTATTTTATAAACTTCATTATTAACGTAACCCCAAAAAAATCAGTCCAGTTTATTAAATTCTGGTGATTTGGGTGGCGACGCTACTGGTCCATTGAAAAATGAAAATATCTCGAAAACTAATAAATTTAGACATAGGGAATGTTATCTAAAAATTAAAGTACGATAATGGTACTTTTCAATAGTGATATAAAATACAGGGTGTTCCATTTAAAATTACTGAGAAAATAATGTACTTGCGTTTTGACTCACCCTGTATTTGATATAAAGAAAATTAGCAATATCGACCATTCTTGAAAATTTTGACAATACGTTAAAAAATATGGCATTAATAAACCATTGTTGTTTTGCTTATTTTTATTTATACAGGGAGTTGAACTTGTTACGATTTTCATATAAAATTGGTTATAACTTTGTAAATACCCTGTATAACATAACAAACCTTTATATTTTTGTGATGGAGAAGTTAACAGGATTTCGAATTTAAAATAAAATATAGGGTGTTCCATTCCATATTCCATTTCAAAAAAACATAAGTTTGGTCTGCCACTGTGTTATCGAACACCCTTTAACATTCTAACTACCTAATTTTGTAATGTGAAGCTCAAAGGTGGCTAAAATTTTTGTTATTAACTTTTATTGATATCTATTACTATAGCGGAGCTATTATGAGCTTTACCCTACTAATCAATCACCCTGTAGATGAATAATACACGGAGGGGGACATCATTTCCTCTAAACTTTCACAGCTGCCCTTGGTAGGTACAGTTGAGTCCAGGAATCTTTACCCGTGCGTCATCATTTAAAGCATACGAAATAAGTCGATGATAAGGAAATTAAAATTTACTAAACGCAACAGCAAGTGACACTAAGTTTGCTACTACTCCTCCTATCACGGGGTAAAATTTAAGTTATCAAATATGTGTTTTATCTCGCCGCAGGTATGATCAACTGTACCTATTGATGGCGAAATATTGACGCACCTTAGAATCGCAGATGACACCATGTACCATGATGACACAGATAAAGCATTTTTTTTATTGCCGCTGAAAAGTCAGATAAAATTTAATTGAACATTGTCAATGCCACTCAACAAATAAATTACATTGGTCCATAAATGACCCTGACCCTGGTAAATTATGAAGATCAAGTGCATATGAGTGCAGATATTTTTAGATGTTCATCCTCATTTAAACAGAAATCTTTAAAAATAGAACCACCTCGTAGTTCCTTACATTCCTCAGAGGTGGCAGCATGTGTGCCGTCAACGTCAACTGTCCTAGCGGCTGATTCACGAACAAGTTTCCAACATTTAGCTGAATCTTGACAATTTGTCACGATAAGTTGTCTCGTGTGTGTAAAGGGTGTGTGCCCGAAAAATATCGCGTGTGAAACTTCATGCGGTGGACTAAAGTGTATAAACTCTTTAATTGAAAAATTTCCGGTAAGTCTCATTGCCTGATTTTGTAAATTTTAGCGAATATAAAGCAACGCGTTAGCGCCATAATGTCATGTACCGGCGATTAAACTTTGCAACGACGTTTTACCTGTCGTACACGATTGCAACACACACTAAATAAAGCAAATTAATGGAACTTTTCCATGAAATTTCGTATTGTAATTCCAGAAAAGGATTTTACCGTTTTATTTACATTGTACAAAACAGGTTTTCTGTGACAGGTAGTTAATTTGATTAACGAAATATGAAGATGGAAACTTAAAACGCGTATAGGGTACTTATTCTTCACCTTTTTTCAGGTTTAAAATTTCGCACTCTTTCGCATTTTTATCGTCTGGTAGCGGTGAAGCTCTCTTTTCACGTTTACTAATTTTTATTCAAGTCACCAATAACTCTATTTCTTCAAATTAAATTTTCGAAAAACCAGTTTCGTTTAGCATTTTTACATAATACCGTAGACAATTATGCAAATATATTAAGTCTGAACCTGAACAATCCCTTCTTTTATCTATTGACACCTATTAGTGACTTTCTTTTTAAATTTTAACAATTATCTTTTGCAGATAGGATTGTTTGACAGCACAAACAAACAAGATGCCTAAACAAGTAAGTACAGCAATTTAATTCTTTTCCATTTAACTTTGATTACATGGTAAACGTTTTTATACTGTCTACAAATGATTTAGACACGTTTCACAGACACCTGTTGCTGTGTTTATCTAGGTGAGACTGTACCGGGTGGATACAAAAATTTCTCCTTAGGGATTTTTTTAATATCTGCTCTTGTGGTTTACCATTATTAGGTTTACAGGAAATACAGCAAGTTTTACAGGAAATACTGTAATTGTTTTATGAATTCCTAAAACTAACACCCAACACTCTCAATAGTTCAATTATTCAAGTGACTGAACACAAGAAGCCAAATAATCTTGCCATCTTTGCAAGGATCCTAACACCCAACACTCTTTAAACAATATCTCTCTCGTTTCTCCAAATACCCTATTTGAACATTTCAAACATCATTTGTTGGTACACAGGTCTTTTTTAATAGCCACAAATTTTCCTGTTCTAGAATTATACATACCTCCGTCCAGAATTCTTATTTATTTATTTCATTTATCAACGGGTAATCACCCAATTAAAATACAGTATAAACATTAATCACAAGAGATTTATAACCTAACCTAAAGTAAATTTAAAAATTTTAATCATACAAACTAAGAACATTAAATAAATAACAAACATTAACAAAAAATGTACAAAACACAAGGATATCAAGTTATCACGCACAGTTTTTAAGCTGAGCTTTAAATTTATTTGGAAAACTGTAACAATCTAAACCTTCCGAATATTGGTTAGCAAATCTAGGTGTTCTGGACATGAAGGAGTTGTGTCCATCGTTAGTGCGATGTGGTCTAATGTAAAAAGGTTGATTTAGCCTCGTTTGTCTACTGGGAACATGGAGGCTAATTTTCTCCAATAGTTGAGGACTAAAATTATTGGAGTGTAGTATATTATAAAACATTGTGAGATCCTTATGCATGCGTCGGATTTGGAGAGAGGTTATGTTGAGTGACTTTTCTATATTAGAATAGTTAATTTCATCAACCCTCTGATTTTGTTTAAATGCAACAAATCTTAAGAACTTGTGCTGAACTCTCTCAATAGCTAGAATATGGGTGTTATAGTGTGGAGACCAAACACATGAACAGTAATCTAGGTGAGGTCTCACAAGTGAACAATACAATACTTTTATGGATGGGATATTTAGAAAGTCTTTTGCACAACATTTGATAAACCCTAAAAGTTAAAGTGATTTTGAGACAATAGATGAGATATGGGGGATGTAGGATAAGCTGGAATCGAGCACAACACCTAGGTCTTTTATCTGACATACAGAGTCTAAAGGACAATCCTTAATAGTATAGATATGATTTGCAGGAGTTCTATTTCGACCAAAAACCTTGAAGTGACACTTTTTAACATTAAGTTCCATTCCTTTGTTATCACACCAATAGCTCAACCGATCCAAGTCAGATTGTAATTTTTGACAATCACCATCATTCTCGATTTTCAAATATAATTTTAAATCGTCAGCAAACATTAGGAAAAAAGCAAAGTGGAAACAGGAGGCAATATCATTAACATAGATATTGAATAGAAGGGGTCCAAGGTGTGACCCTTGTGGCACTGCTGAAGGTACTCCTGAGGAATTTCAAACGATTGAAAACCCTGAACACGCACTATTTGTATTCTTTCAGATAGGTAGGATAACAACCATTCTAAAAGTTCACCCTGGATACCCAGACCTCTCAACTTATTGATTAAAATCTTGTGATTTACCCGGTCAAAGGCCTTTGTAAAGTCTGTGTATACAGCATGAACCTGGAAGCCACCTTCAAGAGATTCCACAAGGAAGTCGGTAAATGACAATAAATTAAGTTCAGTGGAGCGGCTAGAGAGAAATCCAAATTGCTGGTCGATAAAACAGCATTTTAAACTTGCTGACAAATAGTCACAAACAAGACTCTCAAAAACTTTGGGAATACAACTCAGAATGCTAATCGGATGATAATTGTTCACTTGGGACTTATCTCCAGATTTTAGTATTGGGGTAATAAAGCTAGTTTTCCAGTAGTCTGGTAACATCCCGGTCTTTAATGACAGGTTAAAAATGTGAAAAAGAGGTCTCGAAAGTAAAAAGTTAAGTGTTTAAGAAAAGAAGGTGGAAGACCATCTGGACCTGGCCCCTTGTTGCTACCCAAAATGGAAAGTTTTTCATATATAGACGAAATAGAAATGACAAATTGAGATATTGGGACCGTGCAAGTTCGGCAAAGTGACCTCTATTTCTACGCTCTGTACTTTTTTTCGCACTTTTAATTATATTGGCCAATTATATTAGTCCTGGTTGCTGGATAATTGTCAAGACCATAGTCCAAAAAAATAATAAGAAGAAAAAATAAGATGCAGGTTATGTTTATCAAACGTAAACAATTGTATGTAGTAAATAAAATCAGTTATTAAAATGCAGTACTGCAAGCAAAATACAATTAATTAAATTTACCTTTATATAATAATTGCATATCATATCAATATTGTGGAGCAATATATAATTTTTCTGCTTCAATGACAGAAGGTATGAAATATACGTCAATTTGACAATTTCAATTGACAATATGAATTATTTAAGATAGTTGAAATATTCTCCGTGACTCGCGCACGGTCGTTTCTCGTTTCCCTTTCCAAGTACTTGCACACCGCGAATAGTAAATTGTGATAAGTTGATGTCACCAGAATCTAAAATATTATCCTGTAAATCACAATCTCCATCACTATAAGTTTTTGAAAAGTATTCAGCAAACAAATTAACAATTTCTGTACCACTAGAACCAGTGATATTATTATAGTGTACAACTGATCGTATATTAGGTTTGCTATTTTTATTACTAACAAATTTCCAAAAATTTCTAATATTATCCCTGAGAGATGATTCAGTTAATGCAATGTAATCACGATAACATTGTTGTTTTAAGCGTTTACATTGAGCCCTTAATGCAGAAAACTCATTAAAGAGAGTGGGGGATTTAGTTCTTAGATATTCTTTGTGAACTTTCTTTTTCTGAATAATTGTAACTTTGAGATCAGGAGAAAACCACACCGGAAATTTCTTTGCTGAATACTTTTTAACAGGAACATAAAGATCAATTGTTAAGTGTATAATATCGTAAAAAATACTGATCATGTCATCAAGAGACTTATTTTTAAACAAATTATCCCAATTAAATTGAGAAAGAAAACTTGTAACATCTAGGACGTTCATCGCATGGAAATCTCTATAAAAAGCATCACCAGTCAGTCCAGGGTTGTTAACACATGATTCACACTTAAATTCAAAAGATATAGGTGGATGATGAATATCCAAAGGAAGTAGGACTATCTCTGCTGTTGATATCTTAGCTTCGCCATCGTCCATGAAAATCAGATCCAGCAAATTGTTGTGTGCATTTTTAATGGAGTTGACTTGATAAAGGTTATGGTATGAACATGAAGCTGAGAGAATCTGTATGGATTCAACTTCACGAGGTGAAGCTCCTATCAAAGGGGTACCCACTGAAGACATTCCATCCTTGGACCAGTTACAGTAAGGAAGGTTAAAGTCCCCAAGGATACAAAGCTTGTGATCCAGATTTTCATCCGATAGTTTCTCCACATTCTCCGTAAACTCCCAATATTTCCCTGGTTCACTTCGTGGTGGGAAATAAGCAGTAGCAATGATGATCTTATTGCTTCCAACTTCAATTTTAACAAACAAATGTTCAACACTGTTACTTGCTAACAAAACTGTGCTAGATATTGTTTTACGGATAGCTATAAGCACCCCACCTCCACGAGAAAAAATGCTTGTTGATAAAGATCTATCCTTTCGGTGGATGTTATAGTCGAACATTTGTAGTTCAGAATTGTTAATGTCACTAGTCAACCATGTTTCATTTAGCACTATAATGTCATATTGTGAGTATGATATATTCTCATAGAGTAGATTAAGTTTTGTTCGCAGACCTCTGACATTCTGAAAATAAACAGGTATTGACGAAGTGGCTTGAACTTTTAATTCTGTTGATTTTCTATGTTTTTTGTGAGCAATTTTGGTATACCGTTTACATATTTTAGAATGAGATTTGATTCACCATTACGCTGCCTTTCTTTAAGTTCTGTTTTCAGAGAATTAACCTCTGCACATTGTTCTTTAGTTAAGTCAGCCTCAATAAACACTTTTAAGCTTCTATCGAGTCTTCTTTTGTTCCTCAAGATTGAACGAACAATCTCAGGAGACTCAAGGGTTAGGCGTAATGATTGATGTCCATTTTTATTGCATTTCCCAATTCTGGCTGAGCTCAGTATGTTGACTGGGGAGTCTGACATACCCAAGAGGATGTCGTTGGCTCTAGATAAGTCGTCTTCCTCATTGTTTTGGATTAAATTAAACATCATTAAGTTACATGCTCTCTTTTGCCTCTCAGACACTTCAAACATCACATTATTATGTGCCACTGGTGCAGTATTCCCGGAGCCACCCTGTGTAGACGATGAGGTGGTGGAACTTTTAATAATGGAAAGATCCCTTTTAAATATCATCAAGACATGATGAAAAACTAGTTCTCATACTCTTAACTTCGTCTGCTATCACACCAACTTGTTTCTCGAGCTCCTCGATTTTCTGGCTGTTGTCAATTTTGACCTCACTTAAGGCATCCTCCAGGGCTCTGACTCTGTTATCAAGACTTACTGCTGACTTTATTACCGACACACAATCTCCACAAAGGTAGGGAAAAATGCGTGATGATAACACGAGGCAACGAATCTCTGTAGCACTGACACCTGAGCAACTTTTACATAAAACTTTTTTACAAACATCACATGGATAACTAAAAACCTCCCCATTATTCTTAGGTTCTTTAAAAATACATTTGGTAGAACAAAGTTCTACCAAAGTTGGCTTCTTTAGTTGTTTCTTCTTTTCCTTTAACCAATTTCCTTTTCAGTTATCTGTCCCACATTCGGTACTGTGGAGCTCAGGTAATCAGGTTCTACTGTATTTGTTTAACATTTTTCTTCCAGATAGGTAGACCACCTATTACCTGTTATTCTTTAAATACCACAATAAAATCCTTGTTTACTCTGGAAAAATTTACATATGGTATAAGAGAATTGTTCAAAGTGCTTTATGGTCTTCCAGATAGGTAGACTACCTATTACCTATTATTACCTACATACCACAATAAAATCCTTGTTTACTCTGGAAAAATTTGCTAATGGTATAAGAGAATTGTTCAAAGTGCTTTAACTGGAAGTCATTTCTTGGCAATACATATTTCAATTGTCACAAGTTCAATTAATGGCGAATGGATTTAGTGTCCGCAGTCATATAAAGCCAAATAAACAACAAAAGTTCAATTAATTTTCCAGTTGGCCAATAATACATTATTAATTACTTTTATCAAGATTCTTATTTATGTGGCACTATATCATTATACTCGAAACATAATCATGATTCCAAATATTTTTATTATTTTAGTCTGTTTTGGAATTCGTCATAATTTTTCCAAACGCTTGAGATATTAGCCACAATTTTGGTAAACTTCCTGATTAAATGGTTCGTTCTATTACGCTACTACATATAACTATCTATTGACGTAAGAAATATACATTTGAAAGTATATTCAGTATCTTGATTGCTATCGCCTATTGGCCTATTTCATCAAAAATGAGGTTGAACAGGGCGATAATTGCAAACTGATTTTCAATATTTAGTTGTTAAAGAATTACTCAAATTTAAAGACAACTTCCATTGTGAATGTATACATTCTCCAAAAGTGAGTTTAACGGTTCAAGTATAATATTCAAAATTAGATTATAAGGTACAGGAAAATAGACAAAGGATGTTACAAGAAAAAACAAGATGCCTTATTGACCTTATTGAAAAAATGGAAATTGGCGGGATCTCCATATTCTGCATGAAGGTGGATAATATAAAGCAAATAAATTAATAAAACAATTGTTTCTGATAGCATTTAGAAAAAAAAAATGATTTGTTAAGGGTTAACAACTATAAGCACATGGACATCCAAGATAAAAATATAATAAAAGATAAAAGAGATAATACTAGTATCATTTATGGGGACATTTTAAATTGATTTAAATAAAAACAAAATCTAATACGCAACCTCATTAAAGTTAGGTACTTACAAGTTCAAAGAAATTTTCCATAGTGCTCACTAATCTTTTATTAATTATTTTTACCAACACCAATGCAATATCCCGAGAATCTATTAGGAGCAATGTCTACATGTTTCTTTCCATATTAAATTTGAATTAAAATTAGCTTTAGTTAAAATAAAAGCAAAATACTTGTCTAGTAAAAGAGAAGAAAAAATAATGTTCTGCATCCAAAATAACGTTTGGATGCCTCTTAGGCTTTTGATAAGATTTGGCACACTGACCTGCTATACAAAATAAGACAAGTCCTTCCTCTCAACTACAGTAGTAGTTCTACTACACACTACATTTTCTCTTAGTTTTTCATCCCTGTAACTTATTAAAATAAACATCATAGAAGTTTTCAGGAACTTTTGGCCCTCGGTAAGAACATAGTCTTTCATTCTGCATTTAAATTCTTCAAAAATACTTACTAGTTTTCTCAGGATTAGAAAAAAATTAATCCCATTTAAATAGCATTGGAGTCGAAACAATGTACCGACCCCCTTAATTATTTTAACATTTAGTAAAAAATCACAACTGAATTTGTACAATAAAATTCTAGTATAAAAGTCAGTGATAAAGCCAATATGGAGCTATGGAATTCAACTGTGGGGATCTGCGTCGAGATCCAATATTGATATCCTGGAAAGATTCCAATTGAAGACCTTGCACCATGGTACATGCCCAATGACCTTCCCCATTATCACAAATTCACCATGGTACATACATTAATCGTGAGGTTCAAAATCAAAGAATAAATTGACAAAAATATGATAGACAACTGTCTATCACGCTATCATCTATTCACGTCTATCCGCTGAATACGTTCTTCTATTTTATTTTCAAAATTTTTCGCATCTTGTTTTGTCCATTTAAGTTTAGGTAGTAACGGTAAAATGTCTTCATTTTGTACCTGCCTCTGATCCCTCACCATCTTGAGCTCCAGGATTATTGGCTGATGATCTGAAAAGTATTCAAAACCTACTGAGAAATCCCCCAATCTCTGCACTAATGTCCTTGAAATGCACGCCAAATCTATTACAGAACTCCCCATAGTACCTACAAAAGTGAATTCACCCTTATGATCACCTGGAGTCCTACCATTCAAAATTATCATATCATTTTCCTCACAAAGTCCTATAATCCTCCTTCCCTGAGCATTGGCTATTTTGTCTTTAATAGATGTTCTTACCGGTTCCAATACACCAACGTATTCGCACCCTTCTATCCCTATATCTAGACTAGACTCTTCTCCTCTTCTTCCATTTACATCTCCAATCATTAGAATCGACTCTCCACCTCTCTGCTCTGTGATGTCAACAACAACCCTTTCCAAATTAAAAAAATCTCTCTCCCACTTTTGGGAGAGGTCAGAGAGGGGAGAAACATGGTCAGTTGAATTACCATCTGTCCCTCTATCTCTATATACCTAGGTTTCAATTCTGGCTTTATCCCACAGATCATTCCCCCACTAGCCCTACCAAATGAGCTTGTTCTAGTGGCATGCACAACAAAAGTCCTAAAACTATCAAATAAATTATCATATACAGAACTAGAGACCTTCTCAACATGAGTTTCACTTAATATAAAAATGTATATGAAAATAATTACATAATCATTAAATTCTGGTGCCCTGAGCAATGTCTTAATCCCTCCTACATTATAATACAATATTCTAAATGTTTCAAAAGTATCGATAGACTCTAAATAATTCTCCCTGCCTTCTACACCGACCCTTCCCCAACTCCATGGTATATTCTACTTGTTGCTTCGTGTCCATGTTTAAGTTCAAACTGATGTTCCAGTCCTTTAATAACTTTTCAGACCCATTTTCTGTACCGCACATTAGGCCGAACTGATCATCCCAAGAATATCGCACTGACTACCAAAAGTTTATCAAATACGAGTTTCACCATAATTTCACAGTTCTGTTCTTTAATCTTTTTCATGACTTTTCTTAATGTTGCCACCTACCCTCTGTAAGTTTTCCACCTACCCTCTTTTGTATAGTCTCTGTCAACATCAATCTTGGTATTTTTAAGTTTCTTTATATTCTTAAATACTAGCGCTATGTCATCATCCCAAGGAATGTGTGTAATGATCGGACCTTTTAACCTGGTTAGACCTAGTGGATGTGCCCTGTTCACTCTGATTTCTTCCTGGATTCCAAGCATATCTGAAAAAAATCTTTTAATGACAGGAATACAAGGTTCTCTACCGGAACAATCCCCTGAAAATCAAGTTGTTTCTTCTTTGTCTCCCTTCATGCTCTATTAATTTTTGTTGCTTCACCTCATCCCTGGTTCTTAGATCTCCCAACTCACCCTGTGATATCAAACATAACCCCCATTAAAATTTTATATACAAATCAGATTTAAAATAAACATCAGATCGAAAAACTGCAAAATACACTTATTCAATATTTTTGAAAAAACTATCGAATGGTACCAAACACGACCCTCCAATGAAGTGGGGTGGGGGTTACTTTAAAATCTTAAATAGGAGCCCCAAATTTTTATTGCAGATTTGGATTCTTTACGTAAAAATAAGCAACTTTTATTCAAAACATTTTTCGAATTATGGATAGATGGCGCTATAATCGGAAAAAACGATGTTGGAAATGGAAAATTAAATTAAAAAATGGAGTGTCCCCACTAAAATGGAAAATTTTACTTAATTTTTTTGGTTTTAGGACCTAATAATCACAACCCAATAGGTTCCCCCAGCGCTCGAGCGACTGCACATTTAGCATACTTTGCTCCCCTACCATTATTACAGATTGTAAATAAATGGGATGTTAAAAAAATTAATTATTTTTACCAACAGCAATGCAATACCCGAGAATCTATCTACTAGGGGCAATGCCTACATGTTTCTTTCCACAATAAATCTGAATTAAAATTAGCTTTAGTGAAAATAAAAGTAAAATGAAAACGGAGCATTGCTTTCTATTAATAAAGTGCTGTCACCTTGCTTATCTAAATATAGATACTTTTCTCCTTTGTGTGCTAGAGGAGGAATCCTAAAAAGTATTAATAAGTTCTTGCGGCCTTAAATATTTTCTTTAAAAATTCCAGTCTAAGAATATTTTGTGCAAATTGAATATACAGAAATGTTCTAGTCTAAGATCTGATATAAGGACGAACTGCACCGATCTGTTTAATGGATAAAAATTATTTGATAATATGACATGTAATTTAGTATGTTAAAAATTATATAAAACAAGAGGTGCCCGATATAATTTTGTCCTGACTATAGTAACAATTAAAAAATTACTTTTTTTTATAAATTTTACTAAAAATTTTTCGGCCCGGTAGATTTTTAGATTTTTTGGATCATTCGAAATAAAAAAGGTCTTTTGTAATTTAAGTTGATTGTTTTCAAGTTATAAACAATTTAAAACTAAAAAAAAAAAAACGAAAATTGACGATTTTCAAGTTTTAAAAACCATGTAGAAAATATCATTTTTGAAATTAAGAAGTACCTACAGTTCATCCCAAACCCTTCTTTCAGTGCGTCAACGATAAAATGTCGAAATGTACTAACCTAGAATGACAATTGCAATTTTACCCCTTGACATTGTGAAAGTATGGAACTATCCGTCAAAGAATACATAATTTTCTGAGTTCCATGTATAATAATCACGATAGAGAAAATTCGACAAACTATGATGCACTGAAAGAAGGGTTCGGTATGAACTTTACCTAAGTACCTAAATTCAAGTTCAAACGTTATTCTATCAGTTCTTGATAAGTATGTATTTTGGACTTATTTTTTTTTTGTAGTTAGTTTTAAAACGTTTTTTTTTTGTTTAGTGGTTAATGCATCCCGTATTCCCATAAGGAACCTTCCTCCTTAACAATAAAAAAAAATATATTCTAGAATAAAACATGGCAAAAATTATTAACGGGACCTAATAGAAGAAGGTTTAAACTTGAATTTAGGTACATACTTGATGATTACGAAAATAATATTTTTGAAGTTATACTCTTTTGTTTTTATAAAATTCCAACGAATTTTGTTACGCTGAATAGGCAGGAACTGAAGTGCAAATTATAGACCTCACCGTTAGGGTGGTTCGAAAAAAACTTTTTTTCTTATTTCAGATCGCTAGAGTGCGCAAAAGTTGCCATTGGTATAGACTTGAAAAAAGCACTAATTATTATTTTTTTATTAATTTGTCTTCCGGTCGCGCAATGCCATTGAAGTTAGCAAAAATTGTGAAAAATTTTTCAAATTTTTTTTAAACAGACCAGATGGTTTTAATTGCGTTCCTATACCATGAATTAACTACTAAAAGTATGTAAAATCAATATAAATGCACTTATTATACATTTGTTTCATATGTTCCGGTCGCGCAACGTAATACAAAATGAGTAAAATTAGTAGTTTTTGCAAAATTTCAAAGTTTGACTGTTTAGTACAATTTAATCATACGACTTTTAGAGATGCTATAGTTTAATAGAATTACAATAATATATTGAAAATCCAAGCATCTAAGATACATTTTGATATTCAAGTGGAATTAGGTCGCGCAGCTTCGTCAAAAACAGCGAGAGAGACAGACTACCGAGAGGCGAGGCGAAAGTGACGAATGCCAGCGAAGCTCGCGCAGCCACAAATAGAAATACATGTGGGAAGACCTCTACAATGGAGTATTTGTCTTCTCCGTTACAACGAACTGCCATTCCGCCACCTTTTCCCACACTTAGATGGAAATACAACAGGCACTATAGGATATCCGGACCGATTGGAAAGGCCCTACCTGATTGTGAAAGACTACCATTTGTTGTTGATTTTAATCGTTGGCATCGCTGAGCGGTGCAATAATGTGGTTCTAATATAGCCGCCTGGAACTGTGTCCACACACTTTACTTGAAGCTACGGTCACTAGTTTAACGCATCTTTCAACTGCCTGTGTATGGCATGGCAAAGTATCTATACTCATAACAGGCTTGAAGTCATTGCTCACATACTGTTTTATCTCTTCATTAGTCAATGTTCTTAGCAGTAGAGGGGAGTCAGTGTACTGGTGTTCCATTTGATAATTTCGTAATACTATTTAGCTTCAAAGTTTAAGTTTGGTGGTTTAGAGTCACTTTCTGATAGAGTCACATTCAGATATTGCTTGCTATTCCTTCATGATACCCCTAAAGCCCAGCTCTCGGATATGGTTTCTGTCATCAGTTACCATAGCCAAAAGTAAATTTTCGGGATGAACAAAGTAAGCATTCCGTTGTAAAACGGGATCAACAACTTGAAGAAGCTCTTCTGGTAAGTACCTTGAATATTCAATGATTTTGTAATCATGTCTAGGCCCATCTGTGAATTTGTGGTTTATTTTTGTGGCAAACCACATAGGCATATTATAACATTTGAGAATGAATGTGACAATCTCTCTCAGATTTTCAGAAGGGTTGGACACGCTGATGTATAAACGCAAAACTCGGTTTGCAGTAGTAAGCCATCTTGAATGTGACGTTGGGATAAGATCACGTGCCCACTGATACGTCTTCTGAACAATGTCCTGATTTGATGACTTCTGATATCTCAAGCAAGTACAATTATTGGTGCTTGCTAAGAATACGCTTGTCAACTTTTGGAATCTCACAATCAATAGGATTAAAATCAATAAGTGGTAGTCTTTCACAATCAGGTAGGGCCTTTCCAATTGGTCCGGAATATCCTATTGGGCCTGTTGTATTTTCATCTAAGTGTTGGAAAAGGTGGTGGAATAGCAGTTCGTTGTAATGGAGAAGACAAATACTTCATTGTAGAGGTATTCCCACATGTATCTTTATTTGTGGCAGCGCGCGCTTCGCTGGCATTCGTCACTTTCGCCTCGTCTCTCGGTAGTCTGCTGTTTTTGACGAAGCTGCGCGACCGAATTCCACCTGAATATTAAAATTTATCTTATATGCTTGGATTTTAAATATATTATTGTAATTAAGTTAAACTACACCATCTCTAAAAGTCGTATGATTTAATTGTACCAAACAGTCAAACTTTGAAATTTTGCAAAGACTACTAATTTTACTCATTTTGTATTATGTTGCGCGACAGGAAGATATGAAACAAATGTATAATAAGTGCATTTATATTGATTTTACATACTTTTAGTAGTTAATTCATGGGATAGGAACGCAATTAAAACCATCTGGCCTGTTAAAAAAATATATGAAAAATTAAGGTTTTTCACAATTTTTTCTAACATGGCATTGCGCGACAGGAAGACAAATTAATAAAAACATAATAATTAGTGCTTTTTTCAAGTCTATACCAATGGCAACTTTTGCGCACTATAGCGATCTGAAATAAAAAAAAGGGTTTTTTTCGAACAACCCTACTCCCTGTGTCGTCTTTAATTCAGCATTCGTTTGGTTTGCAAATAATAGCAACCACGAAGGCGTAGCCAGAAACTTGATCTCATTAGAAGTTGTATTTCTCTGGAAATAAAACTTTGAATTGTTTTAGATAGATGTCGCAACGGCATCCATATCAAGTTATTTTCTCGTGATTCGGCACTAGGTGGCTTGGTTTGGTTCGTTCAGAGATAGCCTTATATACAATCTCTGATGATCTCTAGAGAGTGAAACTAGTAAGGGTGTTAATGGCGCTCTTTGAACGAACTGAAATATATTACGACTTACGACACTTGGCTATAGGTGACAGCTGCGAGTTGCTACTTTGAACCATGTATTCATAACAATTATGTTCTGTTCTTGACAGAACTCAAGTAGTCTGTCGACTGTCGCCTCTTTGACAATAATGAGAAAAGACAATAAGAAACTAATATATCACAATAATGGACAGCCTAAGTCTGACGTCACAAATGTCACAAAATTGGGAGGAGCTTATATTGGCTCCAAACAATTTTGATTGTAACGTTAAATGGTCATAAGGAATTTTTCATTTATGTGCTTTGTGTGGCAAAATAAGATTTCATTTACGTATTTCGTTAAAAAAACGTGCTAATTAAGAGATTTTAATTCGTTTTTGCTCAGGTGGTTTTTATTCGTTAGTGATTGAAAATAAACATAACCTCAACACTGTTTACGTTCTAATCATTGCATTAAATTAACTCACCTGGACCAAAACGGATAAAAATCTCTTAATTAACACGTTTCTTTACCTAAATACCTAAATGAAAAGTCTTATTTTGTCACACAAACCACGTAAACAATAAATTAAAAATTCCTTATGAGTGTTTAACGATGGGTGGAATGCATAAAACGTAGTACCTGCTAATGCTTCAAGTATGTACTACATTTTTGAAGATTTTACTACACTTACAAAGCATTACTATACTTACAAATGCTGTGTGAGTGTTTTACTACGCTTACAAAGCATTTAATGCTTTGTAAGTGTATTAAAATGTTCAAAAATGTAATACATACTTGAAGAATTAGCAGGTACTACGTTTTATGCATTCCACCCATTATGAACAAAATTGTTTGGAGCCAAATATAAGCTCCTCCCAATTTTGTGACGTCAAGACTTAGGATGTCCATAGAGGAAGTCTCAGTTTTTAGATTTTTTTTTATATTTAGCTTAAATACCTCGACAACTAAGGCCATCGGCATGGTACAGTTGTTGCACGGGCGCCCATATAAAAATTTTTAGGGGGGGGGCAGACGTGAAAATGTTCATCATCATCATCATTTGGCTCTACAACTCTATGCGAGTCTTGGCCGCGTTTACTATTTCCCTCCATTGTTGTCGGTCCTGAGCAGCTATTTCCCATTGCTGTACTCCCATTTTGCGTAGATCGCTGGCTACTGCGTCCTTCCATCTCTTTCTTGGGCGACCAACTGACCTTTTTCCATCGGGCCTTTCCCAGAATGTGGCGTTTAGAAGTCTTTCGTCACTTGATCTTAGTACGTGACCCGCCCATCGTATTCTGTTTGATTTAATGTAGCGTACTATGTTTTCATCTCCGTATATTGTCTGGAGTTCATCATTGTGTCTTCTTCTCCATTCTCCTGTTGTCTCTTCTCTGCAAAGCCCATAGATAATCCGCAGTATCTTTCTTTCAAGTACCAGTAATTTTGTTGTTTCCCGCTGATTCAGAGTCCAGGTTTCGCTTCCATACGTTATTGTGGGACGAATTATTGTCTTATATACTCTTATTTTTGCTGGTCCTTAACGAGTAATATGCCCTGTTTCCTGCAATAATCCTGGCTGCCACGTCCTTTTCATAGTTATTTTCAGATGTTATGATCGCTCCCAAGCCCTTAAATTCTTTGACGACTTCAAAATTGTATTCATTAATTGTTACGTTTTGTCTAACCCTTGGTCTTGGGTTCTTCGTAACCACCATGTACTTGGTCTTGTCCTCGTTGACCTTAAGACCAACTTCCTTGGCTCCGTTCTCGAATAGGGTAAAAACTTCTTTTGCATCTCTGGTGGATTGTGCAATTGTGTCCACGTCATCCGCAAAGGCTAATAGTATTTTTGATCCTTGGGCGGCAAATCCGTTTGTCAGTTGTGGCTGAGCTTTCCTTACTACATGTTACAGTGCGAAGTTAAACAGCAGGGGGGCGAGAGGATCTCCTTGTCTAAGTCCGGTGTCAATGAGGAATTCCTCCGACGTGTTGCTGCCAACTCTGATTCGTGCGGAAGCGTTCTCCGTGCTCACCTTTGCTAATCGTACCAGTTTTCCAGGTACTCCCATTTCTACCATAGTCTCCCACAATGCTTCTCTGCTAACAGAATCGTAAGCTTGTTTGAAGTCCACGAAGATTTGGTGTACATCGCGGTTGAATTCCCAGTTTTTTTCCAACACCTGGCGTAGGACGAAGATCTGGTCTATAGTCGACCTTCCCGGTCTGAATCCGCTTTGGTAGTCGCCTATTATTTCCTCTGCGTATGGAGTTAATCTTCTAAACAGTATTATGGATATAATCTTGTATGTTGTATTAATTAACGATATTCCTCTATAGTTCCGACATATTTGTTTGTCTCCCTTCTTGTGAATAGGTATTATATGGCTTTCATGCCAGTGTTTCGGTATTTCTTCTCTTTCCCAGACTTCTCTTATAAGATGACATATCTCAAGATGTAGTTTGTCTCCCCCTTTTTTTAGTAGTTCCGCCTGTATGCCGTCTGGACCTGGGGCTTTATGGTTTTTTAGGGACGAAATTGCGGACTTTACTTCAGCTAGTGTGGGCCCTTGTATTTCAGGTTCAGCTAACTGGTACTGTCTTTGTTGCCCTGTCGTTGTGGGGTTTTCTGTATTTAAGAGTTGCTCAAAATACTTTCTCCATTGGCGGCTTATCTCTTCGTCGTCAGTGAGCAATTGTCCTGCATCGTCTTTTATAAATCTTGGTCTGTTGATCGTGTTGCCCGTCATTGTTTTTATGTCCCTATAAAACTGTCTAGACCGGTTCTATGTTCCTCCTCGAGTTGCTGTATTCGTGCTTCTAGGTACTGTTTCTTTTTTCTTCTCAAAAGTCTTCTCGTTTGAGTCCTTACTCTGTTGTAGTCTTCCCTGTTCTCTTCTATAGGTCGCGTTAGTAGCTCCAGCCTCTTGATTGCTTTCTACTGTAAGCTTTGTTCGCACTCCTGGTCAAACCACTGGTTTTTCTTCTTGTTATTCTTTTGTTTCCCTATCGTTTCCGCTGCGGCGCTTTCTATGGCGTTTGTTATATTTTGCAATTTCTGGTCTATGGTCAATTCTGGTGTTGATGTCTCGTGTTTAGCCTTGTTCTCATTTTTATTCTGACCAGGAAGTGGTCAGAGTCACTTTCTGCTCCCCTTAAACTGTGTGCGCCGATGATATTGCTAGAGTGTCTTCCGTCGATGAGCACGTGGTCTATCTGGTTTCGTGTGATTCCGTCATTTGACACCCAGGTTACTTTATGTATATTTTTCCTTTGGAACTGTGTAGTTTTCACTACCATATTGTTGGCTACAGCGAACTCTGCCAATCTTGATCCGTTATCATTGGTGTTATCGTGTAAGCTATGTGTACCGATCACCGCTCTAAGATGGTCCTCTTTACCTAGTTTGGCATTGAAGTCTCCCAGTATGATTTTGACGTCGTGTCTGGGTGCCATTCTGTACTGTTGTTCTAGAATTTCATAAATAAATGAAAATGAAACGAATGACGTGAAAATGTTGCACATTATATTTTGTATATTTTGGATAGCCATATATAATTTAAAGCACCCGAAAAGCCAGGGGGCACGCCCGGCGCCCCCCCCCCGCCGCCCATGGGTTGATTGTACAGTTGGTTATAAGGTAATAGACAGAGAGGCAGCGCTGAAAAATCTATTTGAATTTACTAAAGCTAGATTTTTCACAGTTGATTACTGTGAGTGTGTAGAGAAACATACTGCGGTCGGTCAAGCGAAACGTAGAACAGGGGTTACTGAGAGGGTATAAAAGTTGCTTTCCTACGAAGGTAATTATTTCCATTTACTAAGGCTGAAAATCAGTACACACATTCTCAATTAAATATAAATAAAAGTTATTATAGTCGGTCAGCTGTATGACGGGACAGAGCCGGTCGGTCGGCCCCAATAGTCGATTGAGGAAATGAAGCATTTTGGCTCGCAATTTTTTCGTCCAGCATGGATTTACTTGAAATTTTCACAGAAGGTAGGGAATAGTCCAAGGATCATTTTCTATATCATGCCGCTATCATACGCTAAAACCTTGGGGTTGGATGCTACCCCATCTCGGGGGTGGGAATTTTTTTATTACATTCTAACCATGTAATTCGATGGAAAAAGTGATTCTAAGAAAAAAATCTTTTTTACATTTTCTTCGTAAAACTAATATTTTTCGAGTTATTCGCTCTTGAAAATAACCGTTTTTCGACGAAAAAATCTACTTTTTTAGAGGGTTTATTGAGAATACCTCGAAAAATATGCATTTAATCAAAAAACTGTAGATATCAAAAGTGTATCCTTTAGTAACACAAACCAAATTCTTTTCCAATAATATCTTTAAGACCAATACAAACCGAGATACGGCATGTTAAAAGTTAGCTTCTTTCGTCAAAGCTTTTTTAGTAAATTCAAAGAGATTTTTAGCGCTGCCTCTTGGTCTATAATGTGTTGTGTATGTGTTGAGTAAATGTCTTGTTACTTCGTGGTCTCGACTTACAAGTCGACTTCATGGTCTCTTCTCTACAAAGAGACGCTAATTGTATCCGAACGTCTGCGGTCCCTCCGATGAGTACCGATCCCACAAGGACAGAAACTATTTTCATTTATTAATTTTTAATAAAGAAGAATTTCCTACTCAACTAAGATTAAAACTCATAACCCCCTTGCCCTTAGATCCAAAGGTAGACTCTCTTACCACTGAGCCACAGAATAATTTAAAGATATAGTCTAACAAAAAAACATTTTTGAGCAATACCTTAAGCTCATAATACTCTGATAGGAATTTTACACTGAAATATTACTGCTATCAATTAGAACTGGGTTTATATCATTATTAGAAATAATATTGTTATCGATTATCATTTCTACACCTCCTATCTGATATCGAAATAAATGATGGATTGTGAAAGAGGTGATGTCAGGTACTTTAAAAAGTAAGCTATTGAATATTGAATTAATATTTATTTAATGTAAACAACTAAGTGGAATACTATTAATAATAATTGTAAATACACACGACCAAACTTATATGGAATCATCTGATATTTCTTATTATTTCGTGCGAATTAAAAAAAATAAAAAAGAGTGTGTGTACTTGTGTACGCACGTAAGAAGTTATACGTCTTTGTCGTCATAAAAAACAGTTTTTTTATATACCTCATACAAAATCGGTAATATTTGCTATAAGATGGTTATATTCTAGGGTTTAGATCATTCAGAACTTTCTATAACTTTTCTTTCGTAAAATTAATAACAAAAGTTATCATAATTGAAATAACAGAAAATAATGTTGATTATATATGTTGAGAAAAATTTTTAATTTCTTTTTCAATTAGAAGGATGTAATTCCATATTAGAATATAGTTCTATTTCCAATTAACTGTTCATAATAACAATGTTCAATATTGTAAAAATAAAGCTACTTTTCTCTTGAGTGACATTCATATTTTTTTGACATACCCTGTGTAATACCCATAAAAATTTACTATCTGATGGTTGAATCAGAGATTCTAGATATTGCAGAACCTTTTATGTAGAACAACTATTTTTCGTAAAATGAATAATAAAAAAGTTTTCCATATTATGGTTCCAACTTACAGGGACATACTGTATATTATGACAAAAATATTTTTAAATCTGTAGGCAAGTCGAAAGTGTAAACTCAACCTTAATTTAACAAGAGTTATAGTCGGTTCGCTAAACTCACGACACAACTGGCTAGTGTTTTTAGTAGATATTTTTTTTGTTTTTGGCCAATTTTGTGAAAATTGGCAAAATTACTAACTATTTAGTAATTATTTTCTTGTCAATTTAACAAAATTGGCAAAATTACTTACTAAATTCACTAGACATTTGTAGTAACACTGGTGGTACTCATTATTTTCTTTTAAAATATCATACAATATACAGGGTGTAACAAAAATACAGGTCATAAATTAAATCACATATTCTGCGACCAAAAATAGTTCGACTGAACCTAACTTACCTTAGTACAAATGTTCACATAAAAATAGTTACAGCCCTTTGAAGTTGCAAAATAAAAATGGATTTTTTCCAATATATCGAAAACTGTTTGTGGTTTCTTATTGAAAACGGATATGTGGCATCCTTATGACAGGAATATCTTAAAATAAAATTATAGTGAAATTTGTGCACACCATAAAAATTTTATGGGGTTTTGTTCCCTTAAACCCCCCCAAACTTTTGTGTACGTTCCAATTAAATTATCATTGTGGCACCATTAGTTAATAACAATATTTCTAAAACTTTTTTGCCTCTTAGTACTTTTTCGAAAAGCTAGTTTTTGTCGAGATATTTTGGATATTTGTCAAATCCACCATATATTTGTATACTGTTACGTACTGGTAATAATACGAAAAATTATTTATAAATAATTACAGTTTGAGGTATATTTTGAACCGTATTAGAAAAGAAGCCACATCTCGATAAAAGATGCCTTATCGGAAAAATACTAAGAGGCAAAAAGTTTCAAAAACACTCTGTTTAACTAATGTAACCGCAATAATAGTTTAGTTGTAACGTACACAAACATTTGGGAGGTTTAACGGCACAAAACCCCCATAAAATTTTTACGTAAACATATTAAAAAAGAAGCCGCATCTCGATTGAAAATGATTTATCGAAAAATTACTAAGAGGCAAAAAACTTTTAAAAACATTGTGTTTAACTAATGGCACCACAATAAGAATTTAATTGGAACATACATAAAAGTTTGGGGGGTTTAAGGGAACAAAACCCCCATAATATTTTTATGGGGTGCACAAATTTCACTATAATTTCTTTTAAAGATGTACCTACCATAACAATGCCACATGTCACTTTTCATTAAAAAATCTCTAATAGTTTTCGATATATCGGAAAAAATCGATTTTCATTTTGTAACTTCAAAGGGCTGTAACTTTTTTTGTGTGCTTATTTGTACTAAGGTAAGTTAGGTTCAATCGAACTATTTTTGGTCCCAGAATATGTGGTTTAATTTATGACCTGTATTTTTGTTACAGCCTGTATTATTTACAAAAGTATATACAAATCCGGTATAATATCCGTACTTTATAGCATTTTCAATATCTTCCGTAAGTCCAAACGGTGAGCTTAAATTTTTTTTCCAATGCATCCAACTTTCTTTGAAGCGAAGCTGAATTGTTCAAATATAAAAAAACTCTCCTGCGGTGTTGTCCGTATGAGATGATATGCCAGTCTCTAATGCATCATTGTCCTCTATGTTTACTTTTAGATTTATCTGTATAGCCTACAAAAAAAATTAATCCAATTTAAATTTTAGATCACAACTACAACTGATATGAATAACATTGTAACTCCACTTATAATGTTTTTCAACTATTGCTTAAATGATATCTACAAAGGACAACTTTCATTTTGATCTAAAAACTTTTATCCTATCTTATGTACCTTAATATAAAGTTTTTTAATAAAATAACCTCATTGTAAGTGCAAATTTTGAATCACTCAGTGGAAAAGCTTTGTAACCAATGTTACAATACTATAAATTTCTATTATTGATGAATATTTTTATAAACACATTGTAACATCTATATAATTTACGAGTGAACTAACTTCCACTGTTATATCTGATGTTCACAGTGGATTACATGTTCAAGAAGCATCAACAGCGAAAACCCCTTCCTGCATCAAAGGCATTAGTTTATTATTAGATACGTCTGCTAAGTAAAAATTCCCAAAGAAGAAAAATCTTGGAAAGGAGAGACAAAGAGATCCAAGTGTTTTCAAAATTAATATTTTGAAGAAACTGAGGAACTCTGACCAAGAATACACTAGAAAAACTGTAAAATTAACGTAAATGAGAGAATCGGGACCTCGATGTAACGATAAATGTAACATTAAATGTAAATCGAAATTATATAAAAAAAGAATGACTCAATTCATTTAATAATTTTTGGGCAATAGCTGATCATTATAAACAGAGTGATTTATGTAGAGTTTGTAGAGCATACTTATGCAGATATAGTCCATCCGCTATAACTTTTCCCATACGGTACGAATCATTTTCAATCAAACTAAATCAAAACATAAATTGAAACGAACGTCGATGTGTATATACATTTTGTATACTGTATACTATATACTACACACATCGGCATACGTTTCACTTTCTGTTTTGACTTAATTTGATTGAAATGAATCGCACCGCATGGGAAAAGTTATAGCGGACGGACTATTCTCAACCAATAGTGAAAAGTTAAATGAGTCCACATAAAACTGGTAAATATGAATATAATTTGCAGTTAGCAGAACACTGACACCAAGTTTGTAAGAAACATTTTTGATACTTTACCAGATAATATATGGTTAACTACGCTATTCAAAAAAAAGTGGCATTGCAGCTCGACTTAAATCAGAACCATTAATGCTAACAACAATGTGATACATGAAAGCGAAACGCTGAGGAAAAGTTATAAAATATGGATTAAGCAAATTGTAGCTGGAGCATCACATGAGCTAATGGTTTATTGCATATAAGGAGACAGTCTGTTACCAACGCACTGTACTTAGCTGAGAATATTTTTTAACAAAAAATCAAAATATTAAATTATTCTTCATTATTTATTTTTTAGTTGTTATATCCACTTGAAAAAGCATAAGATAAATGTGTTTATTGGTTTTACTCACTCTCAATTTACTTCTTTCTTTTCCAATCTCCTCGTTCTTTCAACATCATGTTACCTATGCACTTTTTTGAGGCTTGCGTACCATTTCCTGTGATGGAACTTGATCAGGATGATTTTCGTCCTCTAAATAAGCTGGTTCGTCTAAAATTAATAGATTTATGTAAAATATTGTTATGTGAATGTATGATATAGCCACTTTACACGATGCAAGTAATTGCGCAATTTCTTGCAGCAATTGAAATTGCATCGTGTCACACGAGAATTGCACAGAAAAGGTGCAATTACTTGCAGCAACTTCTTGCTGCAAGAAGTTGCAGCTAAATAGAACATGTTCATGCAATTCTTTCTGCAATTGTTATATATAACACATATTATAATTTTCTCAATAATCTAACATTTTTAATCTAATATCTGATAACTCTACTCAAAAAATCACATTTAATTTATAAAAACAACATAACCTAAAATTTATGGTTAGGTCAAAGTTTCTGTCTATTTCATATCAGCTTCTGTAATTACTTGTACCCTGTAATCATTTTATTGCAGAAATCTAGTTGCAAGTTGCAACTGATTGCAGAAGTTTTTGCTGCAAGAACTTGTGCTATAAATTTCGCAATTACTTGCAATGTGTAAAGTGGCTCAAATGTAGGAACAAAATTTGTTTTAACTTATTTTCAAAACACTTACCTGTAATCATAGACAGTAATAAAAGACTCCAAGTACTGGATCCTCCGAGTCTTTAGTTTTGAATAAGTGAGATCGTAAAATCGTCCCGGTTGATTGATGTTTATCCACAGTTCTCTAGTGTAGAGAATCTCTACACTACCTCTACGAGCCAATAGGTTTTTATCAGTAATTTTGCGATTGAAAATCGCACTCACACAGTTTGGGCTTCCACAATGACATGCAACAAGCATGTTAATAAGTCCAAAAATATAATATGAAAACTATTTAAAAAGGCAGTATAACAATCACTCTATATTTATCAATCAACGACATAACCAAACCACAGCCCACAGCTGCGCTACAGCTGCCATATTGGATAATTTTTGACATGTCATTTGAACATCCAATCAGAACAAAGTTATAATGCGCGTATGCGCCTGGCCGATGCGTATGAGCCTGGTTTCAACATATAAAAATTCACCCTCAACGCGCGTAAAGAAGTATAACTTCAAAAACGAACACACGAAGAAAAACATAATTTATTTTAATAATAATAATATGTAAGCACTACGAGCCTAGTAGGCCCATGGCTTGATGTACTATTCTTTTCCACTCCCTATTGTCAGTCGCTTTTCTTTCCCAGTTCCTTACGTTAATTCTTCTCATATCTTCTCTAACTCCATTACTCCATCGTGACCTCGGTCTTCCTCTTCGTCTTTTCCCTGCCAATGCACTAGATAGTACCATTCTGGGAATTCTAGATGGAATCATCCTCTGCGCATGGCCCAACCATCTAAGTCTTTGCGCCTTAATTACTGCTAGTATGTTAGGATCTTCATAGAGCTCAGTTAGTTCCTTATTTGTTCTTCTTACCCATTGTCCATTTAAGTTTTTCCCACCGAAGATTTTGCGCAGTATTTTCCTCTCCCAATCTAATAACAACTCTTGATGTTTTTTTGTTGTGACCCATGTTTCAGAAGCATACGTTACTATCGGCCTTATTACGGTCTTGTAAGTTCTTAGTTTTGCTCTTCGTGATATATTTTTACTTCTTAACAACCCATTAAGAGCAAATATAGCGCGGTTGCCCGACATAATTCTCTTTTGTATTTCTTCTTCACAGTTAGGATCTCTTGTGAGGACAGTTCCTAAGTACTCAAATCTCTCAACTTCTTCGAATTTATACTGTGTTCCGTTCGCTGTTGTCATTGTTATGTATTGTCCCCGAACGAATTGCTTATTTGTCCACTCCATATACTTTGTTTTTGCTTCATTTATATACAATCCTTTGGTTGCTGCCCTCTCCTCGAGTTTCATGATTGTTTCGATAAGTTCTATTTTGCTCCTAGCCAAGATTACCAAATCGTCTGCGAATGCCAAACACTGATGTTTTTTGTGGTAGATCAGACCTGTTCTATTAATGCTTGCTTCCTGTATAACCTTTTCTAGTAATATGCTAAACATTATAGACGATAATGGATTACCCTGCCGCACTCCTTGTTTGACCTCAAAGCTTTCTGTTATAGTATTGTTTATCTTGACTTTATTCATTGTTCTTTGGAGAGTTAATTTTATAATTCTAATAAGCTTTGGAGAAACGTCCATGTCTTGCAATGCTGTGTATAACTCGCTTCTTTTCACTCGATCGAAAGCCGGTTTAAAGTCAATGAAAAGAACCATGGTGTCTTTATTATATTCGTAACTTTCAGCCTGTATTTCTCGTAGTGTGAAGACCTGATCCACAGTACTTCTGCCTTTTCTGAACCCACTTTGATATTCTCCTATGCTTTTATCAACCTTCGTTGTTAATCTGTTTTTAATATGCATAGCCAATATTTTATACGTTATGTTTAGCAGCGCTATGCCTCGATAATTCTGACAATCAGCCATATTTCCTTTTTTGTGAATAGGACACAGTATTGCTTCTGTCCATTCCTCAGGTAGTATTTCTTGTTCCCATATATTATTAATTAGTTTATGGATTTTCTCTACTAACTGATTTCCTCCAAATTTAATCATTTCAGCCGTTATGCCGTCGCTTCCTGGGCTTTTGTTCATTTTTAATTTATCGATGATATTTTGAATTTCGCTTATAGTCGGAGCCTGCTCTTCACCCTGTTGATTTAGTATTTCATTTACTAGATCCTCTGTTTCCTCGTTATTATCGTCTGTCTTTTCAGGTCCATTTAGAAGCTCATCAAAGTACTGCTTCCAGCGTTCTAATATCTCTGGTTCACCCATAATCATTTCTCCATTTTTGTCTTTATAATATACAGTTTTCGGTTGGTGCCCTCGTTTCTCATTTTTTATCCCTTGGTACAGGTTCCTTATTTGATTATTTTTGTAGCTTTCCTCTATATTTTTCAGTTTAGCTTCATAATGTTTCCTTTTTTTTTTCTCTTAGTATTTTTTTGGTTCTATTTCTTTGTTTAGTGTAATTTTCCTGCGCTTCTCTTGTTCCTTGAGTTATCATTTTTAATCGTAGCTTGGCCCGTTCTTCCAATGATTGTTCACATTCCTCATCAAACCATTCTTTTTGTTTTTTCTTTGTGTTGTCATTGGTGCTGGAAATATTTGCTGCTTCTTTAATTACATCTTTTAATGTTCCTCACATGCATTCTACATTCCTTTCATCCACTATGCTCTCTAATTTGTTGTTAATAATTTGTCCATACAACGTTTGGATAATTTATTTTAAAGCAATTTAATAACAAATACGTAACCATTAAATAAAACAATACAGTATTTAACAAACAAATTGGAACTACCTGTTTTAAAGTCAATAGAATAAAAAATTTCAATGCAAAACTAATAATGTTTAAATTGTTTTTATTTTTTTTTTGTAGTCAGTGTTATCACCTCTAGTCCTATGCAAGAGCTTCAGTTTGCTTGGGCACGCTCCTAATCAAATTATCAACATTTTGTTGTGGTAGGTTGCTCCATTCTTCAAAAGCAGCTTATACTAGCCGTGCGGTGTTTTGTGGATTATCCCGGCGAGGTCTAATTTTTCTTTTAAGCATATTCCACAAATACTCTATAGGGTTAAGGTCGGGTGAGCAAGCAGTCCTGTGGAGGTTCATTATCATGCATGAAAATTAAATTTTCTCCTGTTGCATCTCTCCAGAGCCTAACTACAGGCTATCAACATACCTGTGGGCAGTTAAATTTGATTGGATGAAAATTAAAGGAGTTTCTGTACGGATCACAATTTCTCTCCAGAACATACTTCCCCTTGTATATTTGTGAACAGATCTGACAGTTTTCGTTCTTGCTTGTCTTCTTCGACCTCTAAGTACACGATTTCGTGGGTCATCTGATTTTACACCAATCCTGACTTTTTCTGAAAATAGCACATTTTGTCAATTCCCAATGTTCCAGTTTTGGTGGTGAAGACATCAATTTAGGCAATCAATCTTGTGCTGAATGGATAACTATGGAACTCATGACTGTCTCCTGCTGTATACTTCTTGGCACGAACTCTTCTGCTTATCGTTTCAACTGAAACAGTTACACCTGTAGCTTCCAAAAGCTGCATTTGGAGCTGCAGGTGAGAAATGGTTGGGTGTCTTCAAGCTGATTGGACAATTAAAAGATCGTGGCGAGCCGTTATTACTTTTTGGCGACTTTCCCTTGCTTTATTTTTAAGCTTTCCTAGTTCCTGTTACCTAGCATAGGCTTTGGACAGAACGCCCTGTGTTACCATAGCTCTACAGCTATGTCCCTCTGAGAACATTACTTTTCCACAAGACCAATATCTTTCCCCGTTGTAAGTTCTACAACCCCACATGAGGCATATTTTTGTTTTTGGGCACAAAAGTTAGTTTATTGATTTTCGTTGAATTTGCAACTCAAGCAAATAACCTATACCGTACCGAGCTGTACTATCTGATTGTCTTATCGATCTGTTTATTTTCAATAAAAACCTTTATTCTTCGCAACAATATCAAGTTTTTTTAAAAGAAATAAATATTTCTTTGAAATACATGGTGATTCCATATTAGTTTGGTTTGTGTGTATGTTACATGCTGGTTTAATTTTAGCTGTACAGGATATACAATTTTATGTTATATTATGTGCAGTAATTACTACAAGTGAACAAAACAATAGAATAAAAAAGACATAAAATAAGTACTTCTGTAAGTGTGACATAAATATTCATCGTTTAGAAATATTCTGAGAAATTGTTTCTCACAATCCTTAATCATATTTACAAATATACAGAGAGGTTGTAAATTATGGAATGAATTAGTTTTGTCGAGAATATGCCACTTTGGAGAAAAAATCCGAGACAGGTCGATTTTTATTTTTAAATTATGATTTTTTGAAATATATGTCATAATACTGACGTCATTCATTTGGGCGTGATGACGTAATCGATGATTTTTTTAAATGGGAATAGAGTTCGTGTGGTAGCTCATTTGAAAGGTCATTCAATTCTCTATACAGTAATATAAACATTAACGTCATTGTTTATACAGGGTGGCCAAAAAATAATTTTTGAATTAAATTAATTGCCGCTAAAAGGAGAATGTATGTAATTTATTTAACTCAAAATACATTTTACTGCTGCCAGAAAAGAGAAAAAAAATGTTTATTTGACAAATAAACCTTGCTTTTCGCTTAAATTAAATGTTCAAACTGCCATGAGGCAGGTCGGTGACTGTTTGACATTTAATTTAACCCATTTAGCGCCAACGGTGCGAAAACGCACCATTTTTTGTTGAATTTTTTTTTGACAATTCGTTAATTTTTTTAAAATCTTTTTTTTTTTAAGTAACTAGAAGATATAAGTGTAACTGAATTTAATTTTGTTTAATTTCCAAACTCATGCTTTCATCACAAAAATATTTTCTAAATGTCCGACATTTTCAATCCTTCGACACAACTTTATTTTTTCTGTAGTAATTTTATTGGCATAATACTTTTGTGGTCAAATAAATTAAAACATTATTTTTTTAACCTGTTTGTACATCAATTGTTATAAAAATAAATAAAAAAAAATTTCTGAGTCATCAAATCTCGTGTTTGAAAATAATGGTTCGATAACGAACCGTTGGCGGAAGTCGACTTATAATCCTGTCTGATCAGGAATTTCAAGGTGACGCACAGGCAGTAATTTGTTGGGATATTTTTATGTGTAAAATGTGTAAAAGCACGTATCCACTATGCTTGCACTCTGACTCTGAGCTCCTGCAACTGCTACACATAGTGGATACGTTTGCCGCTCCCGGACGGTGCAATTGGGCGCATTCTGCGTAAGGGGGCGCATACCCTATCGACTGAAGCAGTTGTAGGGAGCGCGGAGAGCAAGAGGTTCGTGAACATAGTCGATGGTTGGCGCTCTCGGACCATGCAACAGTGTGCGCTCCGCCTCAACGGTCCAATTGGCGGCTGTTTATATCTAGAGGAGCGGATGCCGTCTCGATGGGAGCAGTTGCAGGGAGCGCGGAGTGCAAGAGGTTTGTGAACATAGTGGATAGTTGGCGCTCCCGGACCGTGCAACAGTGTCGCTCCGCCCCGGCGGTCCAATAGGTGGCGGTTTATATGTAGAGGAGCGCATGCCGTATCCATGGAACCAGTTGCAGGGAGCGCGGAGCGCAAGAGGTTTGTAAACATAGTGAATGGTTGGCGCTCCCGGACCGTGCAACAGTGCGCGCTCTGCCTCGGCGTTCCAATTGGTGTTGGTTTATATGTAGAGGAGCGCATACCGTATCGATTGGAGCAGTTGCAGAGAGCGCGGAGCGCAAAATGTTCGTGAACATAGTGGAGCTCCCGGATCATGCAACAGTGCTCGCTCCGTTTTGGTGGTCCAGGCCACCAAAGTTGTGTCCAGGCCACCAAAGTCTCAAATTGTGTATTTCAATTTTTATAGCTCAGTTCCGCCAAAGGTTCGAAAACGAACCATTTTGTTGTTGTGACACCTGCCATTATCAAAGTGTAAAACAATTTTTTTAGGATTGTTTAAATTTATTTTACTCTAGTTAATCAAATATATTACATATTATTGCAGTATTTCTTTGCTTGGCGGTTAATGGGTTAAGCGAAAAGCAATGTTGATTTATGAAATAAACTTTTTTTATATACATATTTTTTGACATCAATAAAATGTATTTTGAGTTCAATAAATTACATACATTCTTCTTTTTGCGTCAATTAATTTAATTAAAAAATTATTTTTTGGTCACCCTGTATATAATGATGTTTAATATTCCTATAATGATTTTTATATTACTGATTAGAGAATTGAATGACCTTTCAAATGAGCTACCACATGACCCCTATTTCCATTTAAAAATCATCGATTACGTCATCACGGCCAAATGAATGATGTCATTATTATGACATATATGTCAAAAAATCATAATTTTAAAATAAAAATCGACCTGTCTTGGGATTTTTCTCCAAAGTGGCCTATTCTCGAAAAAATGAATTTATTCCATAATTTTGAGCCTCTATATATTTCTGGATATTATTGGCTTCAGAATTTAAGTTTCTATATCATCAGCGAAGCCATTTCGGCATTGGTCAGAAACTGAAGCATAATTTGAAGCAAACATGTTATTGTTTTGACGGTACCTCTCTTTTACTTAATTCTTTCAAGTTAAATTACAAGTGACGAGTGCAGTTCTGATCCCATATGTTAGAGTTAATTCTGAAAATAATTCATAACATAATTTACAAAAAGTGTGAAGAGGATAATATGAACCCAGAACAATTTGGTTTCAGGAATGGTATGGTAACCTAAGAGGCCTTGTTTAGTTTCATTGTGCTCATGCAAAATATCACGATCAACTAAAATATGCATATTTGTGTTTCATAGATTATGAAAAGGCCTTTGATAAAGTCAAGCACGAAAAACTAATAGAATGTTTACAAAAAAAAAGGAAATTCGATCCCAATGATATAATACGTGAACTCTATTGGAACCAAGATGGATTTATTAGAACGGAAATGGGGGACACTGAGACCACAAAAATCCAAAGAGAAGTTAGACAAGGTTGCATACTCTCGTTATTATTATTCAATCTGTAATCAGAGGAGATATTTGCACGAGCTCCGGATGCAGGGACGTATTTATAGTTTTTTAATGGGGGGGGGATCCTAATTTCCAAATTAAGTAAAACCGGGGCTTGATTTTGAAATACCTTTGAAAAAAATAATAAAAACAAATTTCTAAAAAATTTATTAAAACTTAAAATACCGTTTTACAAAATTAAATTCATTCTCTTCCTTCTTTCAGCTAACTTATTTACAATTTCTGAGGAATTTAGACCTATTGTCACATTCCGATGAATACTCATGAGAGTTAATCCTGTAAGCCTCTCGTCTCCCATTCTATTTCTAAGATAAGTTTTTAACCGTTTAAGTGATGAAAAAGTACGTTCAGGTGTGGCAGTAGATACTGGAAGTGTTGCTAAAATTTGAAGAAGTTTCCTAACCGTTGGAAAAAAATTTCATCACATCGGTCCATAGCTTCTAGTACAGTAGACGGCTGTTCTTGATTGCACCAGTGGTTGTGCCAAAGCTCATACTCACTTACTATGTTTTATTTCAACTTCCCTGAGAAATATTTCTCCGATTCCTGCTATACATTTCTTTGCTCTCTCAGTATTTTGGGTGCGATCTGGTAGAAGCAACTGAATTCCTGAAATTGCTTCTTCGTCAGGTTTAAAGCGAGCATCAAGCTCGGTCACTACATGTTCTATAAATGGATAAAATATATTTCGCCGATAGTAAACTTCAGCAGTGTCCCCTGGTATATTATTGCGGTTTAATTGTCTCCTACTTACTCTTGGAACAGTTATATCTGCTGAAATTAATTTTTTTGCTTCCTCAAAAAGATTTGAGAATTCACGTTCGTTACGAAGGTTCTGTAAAGTGGTTTTTATTGTTTTTACGTAACTGCAAGAGTCGGTTAAATCTACATTGACTTTTTGTAGGGTTCGGTTTAAGCTTGACGTATAGGAGAAAACCTTCCTTAAAATAGTTAGTGAAACTATAAATTGACTGTTTTCCATTGCGACTTGTAACTGGTAAGCTTGGGTTGCAATTTCCCTTCCAGTTTTGCATGGACTGCAAGGAGGGGGTTTGAACCCCCTAAACCCCCCCATAAATACGTCCCTGTCCGGATGAGACGCAAGAAGGTATTAAAGCCAACGGAAGAATAATTAATTGTTAATAACATCCGATATGCCGACGATACAACGAATAAGCGAACAAGAACTATAAAATCTGTTGAAAAAGGCAGTGATCGAGAGTGATGACTCCTAACATCAATATTAAATGACAAACTAATTGAACATAATATAGAACACGAATATAAGAATAGTTTAAATATCTGGGATGCTGGATACCTTAGGCTCAGAATAAGAAGTAAAATGTAGAATAGAACAGGCCAGAAACACATTTCCAAAAATGAAACAATTTTTCACCAACCTATATCTTGATCTAACTCTACAATATTGCATGATAAGATGCTATATACACAGTATCCTATTAGCTGCGTAGCATCAAGCAATGGGGTTGTTTGAAGGACCAGACCTAAGAAAAGAGAGGTAATTCGCTTGGAGACTTTTCTAAGCATCTAATATACATTTTGCACTAGATTGTAGAATTCAAAGGGATCGTTTGGCTAGTAGACCTTTCCAAACTAGGACGTGACTGATCTTTTACCTGATAATACCTGCATCCATGTTGAGTAATGTTAAAACAATCTTCTATTTATAGTCCATTCTTTCACGGTTTTTGCTCTAAATTTTAAAGAACCGCTTGGATTGACATGAAATTTGGCATACGTATAGCTTACATGTCAAAGAAAAAAAGTGATATTGTGCCGATGTGTGCTTTTGCCCTGGGGGTGACTTTCACCCCCTCCTCTTGGTGCTGAAAAACTATATGTCCAAAATACGTCCGGAAATGGATAAACTGACTAATTTTAAGTAACTTCTGTTCTATAGAGCTTTTTCGCCAAGTCAACACGTTTCGAGTTATTTGCGAGTGAATATGTTCATTTTTCAACAAAATAACCACATTTTTAGACGGTTTTTCGCAAATAACTCAAAAAGTAAGTATTTTGTCGAAAAAAACGTTCTTAGCAAAAATATAGCCTATAAAAATGCAAAAAAAAAAATGGTATACGCGTTAGGTCTCTGGATCTAGTAGAACCAGAGTTATAGCCAATGAAAAATAGATTCATATTCACCAAATTTCAAATAGAATATTTCGACGTGAAATATCCAAAAAATTAAGCACTTTTTGGGGAAAACCCATTATAACTTTTTTAAAGTGTGTAAAAAAAGATTTATTTGTCTTTTTACAGAAAGTTTCTAGCATTAAATTTAAGCAAGTTACGCTCAAAATAAAGTTGGTCCCTTTTGTTTTTGCAAAAAAAAATCGGGAAGACCACCCCCTAATTAGCAACTTAAATGAAATTAATCGTTACCGCTCCACAAATTATTTTACTTATGTTATGTTTATATGATCTGTAAGTTTCATCGATTCAAAGTGCTTATTTTTGAAAAAATTTGGTTTCAAAGTAAAATTTTTAAAAATTTAAATTTTGAAAAATATGCTTTTTTTCAAAATAACTTAAAAATTATTAGAGATACCAAAAATCTCGAAACACAAAAAAAGTCATATTCGCTTTTCTGAATATCATGTATTTTTTTGTTTTTCTCTTAGACAAAAATTGATTAAGATTTGGTGGTTCTAAATTTGCATACATTCGTGATCAGTGACTTGTTCAACCGCTTTTAACTACAGCCCTTTTAAAAATAAGGACTTTGAACCGATGAAACTTACAGATCATATAAACAATATACAGGGTGTAACGAAAATACAGGTCATAAATTAAATCTCATATTCTGAGACCAAAAATAGTTCGAATGAACTTAATTTACCTTAGTACAAATATGCACACAAAAAAAGTTACAGCCCTTTGAAATTACAAAATGAAAATCGATTTTTTCGAATATATGGAAAACTATTAGAGATTTTTTATTGAAAATGGACATGTGTCATTCTTATGGCAGGAGCATCTTAAAAAAGAATTATAGTGAAATTTGTGCACCCCATAAAAATTTTATGGGGGTTTTGTTCCCTTTAACCCCCCCAAACTTTTGTGTACGTTCCAATTAAATTATTATTGTGGTACCATTAGTTAAATTCAATATTTCTAAAACTTTTTTGCCTCCTAGTATTTTTTCGATAAGGCAGTTTTTATCGAGTTGCGGCTTCTTTTTTAATATGTTACATAAAAATTGTATGGGGGTTTTGTTCCTTTAAACCCCCCACATGTTTGTGTATGTTCCAATTAAACTTTTACTGCGGTACCATTAGTTAAACACAGTGTTTTTAAAACTTTTTTGCCTCTTTGTATTTTTTCGAGAAGGCACTTTTTATCGAGATATTACTTATTTTTTTAATATGGTTCAAAATATACTTAAAAATGTAAATCATAAATAAATTTTCATATTATTACCAAGTCTCCATAATCGTACTTAGCCATATACAAATATGTGGTGGATTTGACAAATATTCAAAATATCTCGATAAAAACTGACTTTTCGAAAAAGTACTGAGAGGCAAAAAAGTTTTTAAAATATTGTGTTTAACTAATGGTACAACAATAATAATTAAATTGGAACGTACACAAAAGTTTGGGGGGGTTTAAAGGAACAAAACCCCCATAAAATTTTTATGGGGTGTTCAAATTTCACCATTATTTTTTCTTAAGATACTACTACTATAAGAATGCCACATGTCTATTTTCAATAAAATATCTTTAATAGTTTTCGATATATTGGAAAAAATGGATTTTCATTTTGTAATTTCAAAGGGCTGTAACTTTTTTTATGTGCACATTTGTACTAAGGTAAGTTAGGTTCAATCGAACTATTTTTGGTCCCAGAATATAACCTTAAATTTATGACCTGTATTTTTGTTACACCCTGTATACACGAGTCAAGAAACTTGTGAAGTCGTAATGATTAAGTTAATTTAAGATACTAATTAGGGGTGAATTTCTCGATTTTTTACCAAACCCAAAAGGGACTAACTTTATTTTGAGCGTAACTTGTTTAATTTTGATGGTAGAATTTTTTTTTATAAAACAAAAATGAAGCTTTTTTTAAACACTTTAAATAAGTTCAAATGAGTTTTCCCCGAAATGTGCTTCATTTTTGGTTATTTCAGGTTAAAGTATTCCATTTGGAATTTGACGAATATGAACCTATTTTTCATTAGCTATAACGCTGCTTCTACTAGGTGTAGAGGCGTGATATATACACCATTTTTTTAAATTTTTTACAGGCTATATTTTTAATAGGAATGTTTTTTCGACAAAATACTTACTATTTGAGTTATTTGCGAAAAACCGTCTAAAAGCGTGGTTATTTTGTTGAAAAAATGAACATATTCACTGCCAAATAACTCGAAAAGTATTGACTTAGTGAAAAAACTCTATAGAACAAAAGTTACTTAAAATTTGCCAGTTTATCCATTTCCTGACTTTCTTTGGACGAATATTTTTTCACCCCCAAGAGGGGGTGAAAACCACTCCCAGGGCAAAAGCACATATCGGCACAATATCACTTTTTTTCTGTGACTTGTTAGCTATGCGTATGCCAAATTTCATGTCAATCCAAGCGGTTCTTTAAAATTTAGAGGTTTTGCAATATTTTACCGTTAAAGAACGGACTATGAAGCCTTTTTACACATGCGGGCGCTTAACGCCGCGTTTTACCGGATAAACCCGAACGCCGTGTTTTAAGTTACTAAGGAACAAATGGTATCGTACACAATATGTAAGCGCGCGTTTAACAGGTAAACCGCCGCGTTTTAAGCGCCCGCATGTGTACAGGCCGTAAGATTAGGATGTTGCCAATACGTTCACGGCGTGCATTTTAAACATCTATCTACACTGACTTAAGTTTCTTTTTTGAAATTTTACATTAAAATATAAACAGTATTACTTATTAATTTGAGGGGTCTAGATGCAAAACCGGACATTTCCACTTTTTGGTTAAAATTAGTTGAATACACCTCTGTAATTAAAGATCCATATATTAACAATTTGATAAAGAGCAAAATTTGATAGTTCCTACCAGTAATTCAGTGTGAAACAATTCGTTCAGATGCCAAAGTGGACTTTTCCTTCAATTTGAGATAGGGAAAAGTTGTAAATTGTTTTTTTTTTTTTTTAGTTTACTCAGAATGACAACGTGGAAATGTCCGGTTTTGAATCTATACCCCTCATTTGTAGGCTGCCCTATTACATGAAAAACACTGTATAAAAGATTTTTTGAGAAAAAATGCGTAACAAAAAAATTACTAAAATAATCAGAAATATTTGTCACAATTTTTTTATCTCGATTATTATTTTTATAATTTAAATCTCTATCTGATAATAAGGTAAATTGTTATACCTCACGTAGTTATGTATTGACATTGAGATATCAAATTCGTCATTCCCTATTTGTAGTCACTTCTATTTGACTGTATTAAAATGATGTCATAGCAGGTGGTGATCCCCTCAGTAGCGACTCGTCAATAAGTAAAGTACACATTGTAATAAAATTCTAAGCAGGTTACGCGAGTCAACAACTATATAATTGGAACAAATTAAAATGTATACAAAATTCAGTTAAATTGTGAATTTTTTTTTAATATTAGCATGTTAATGCTTCTTCTTCTTTTTGTCTAGATATGACTTTATCTTTTTTTCAATGTTCCTCCAGTAAGTTGGCGTTCCATCGTTTTCTTGTTATTCGGCGAGATTTTTGAAGTTATACTTCTTTACGATCGAGAGTGAAATTTTATAATGCCGGGCGCATGCGCACACAGACAGTATGTATTTCGTTGCTAATCTTTCAAGATATGTATGTATCAGCGCGGTCAGCGCAAATAAGTCTTCATTTCAACATACTTCACTTATTTGTCAGTATGTATGAGAAATCTTGTAACCTGTCAAAGCAAAAGGGGTATAGCTCAGTGGTAGAGCGTGTGACCGGAGATCAAGAGGTCCCGGGTTCAAATCCTGGACGATTCATATTCTTTTTTTTTTATATTTTTGCTATCGTTTTAATAAAAATTTTTTAAAAGTGGTAGGTAAAGAAAGTTAGTTTAATATTTAAATAAAATACAAATAACCTGTTAAGAATATTAATTTCGTTGAAATCATAATAATAGAAGTATAACTTCTTACGTGCGTACAAAGTACACACACATTCTTTTTTTTATTACGTTACATCGCAGCGATAAATCGTTTACACACCACGATAAATCGAAACAACTCGATCGATGCCGATAAATTGCTCGGATTAATCGCAGCATCTAAACCCTACCTTATGTGGTGTTTCCATTCTGCTCTTCTATTTATTAGTTTATTACCCAGTTATTAATGTTCACCAACTCTGTTCCATAATGTCTTACTATCGATTTTTCGAAGAGTGTTTATCTCTGCCGTTTCTAGCATTCTTTTTATCCTATGCGCTGTAACGCACGACGACAATCCAATGGTGGCTCATATAATCATATGGTCATGGAGCCTTTCTCACTAGACGGTGGTTGGAACGTTCGGTGAAGTCGCCGTGTTTATGCCGTCCCTCGCTTACAACAACAGACGGCAGCCGTGCCGTCTTTACGCACCCAGTAGCATAGGGAACTTAATGCATCCTTTCATATGATACTGTCATTCAGTCGCACGAAGGTAGTTTCCTTCGTTGTTTGGTACATTATTTTCATTTACACTTTGTGTGAATATAAAAATATATAAAGCGTACCTTTTGCGTATATAGGATGGACCCAATGAATTCGGTTCCTCTTATTTCTCTTTTTTCGACGATAAAGTAACCACAACGCTATAAGTAATTTGATTTCGCTCCGCTCCATATAATATAACTATACCTTTTATTCTACGAAATTATATTTAGTTTTATAGGGTAAACGACTCGGTGAAGACTGGATTAGGGCGGCCATCACGTCTTGTGTGAAATTATCGAAAAACAACATTTAAAATGAGGGGTACAACATTTAAAAACGAGTGGATGACAGATGGTCTTTTAAATTCTGTACATGAAAAACATAGATTGTAATGTTGTTCTGAAGCTATTTCCTTGTGGAATTTTTGTAATAAACTATTCTAATTGGGAAATAAGCCACAATTTAACTAAAAAAAATGATTTTATAGACGTTTCGACGCCCAAATCGGATATCGAAACGTTAATAAAATGATTTTTTTAGTTAAATTGTGGCTTATTTCCCATTTAGAATAGTTTATTACATAGATTGTATGAGCTAATTAGATAAGCTAATCCAAGATCCCACAAATAACTTGGTAGAACAACGATTATAAAAACAAATTAAGACTTTTAATTAAAAACATAAGAAATAATAACTGACAAAATAGAAATTGCAAATGATTTAAATACGCATTACAGTACATTAGGACAAAAGTATGGACAAAAAATACCCATTTGTAATAATACATCGTAATGATACATATCAGACATCGTATATCATGTGCCTACCTCAGCCACAAAGTGTAAATAAAAATAATATACCAAACAACACAGCAAAATATCTTCGTGCGACTCAATTCTTATTGTGTGAAAAGGACAAGTGCGTCAAAACTACCGCACGAGAAAACCCTCGCACGTTCAAAATTCTTATAATGTTTTGTAAATTATGCCTTTCATTTCTTTTCCAATTTTTTTGTTTCTCCATGTTGTTTCATTAAGGCAACCTGCGGCTCTGTTTGCTCTATTCACTTGATCTTTCACTTCTGTTTCGAGCTGTCCGTAGCTAGTTAGTGTAATGCCTTAAACTCCATCACTTGTTCTATTATCTGACCCTCCGCTCTAATTTATTTACATCTTAGTATATTTGCTTTTATAACCATGTATTTTGTCTTTTTTGGGGAAATTAACATGTTAAAATTTCTGGTGGTTTTATTGGTGCAGCATACATTGTAACCCGTCTTTACTTTGAGAGATTAGTATTGCATTGTCTGCATAGCATATTATTTTAAGTTGTTTTTCTACCATTTGGTATCCTTTTTTAGTTCTTACTTTTTTTATTATTTCTACTATTTCTGCTTTTATTGTGTTGTTCTGGTAGATGATAATAATGCTAAAAATACACAATATTTTAAATGATAAATAACCACAAAACGTAATTAATAATTTTTATACAACCCATATAACCTATTAATATCGTATCAAAATAGGATTATCAAAATATGTAAAAAATTACTAACATCTAAATACTGAGACAGTATGATGTAACTGCCAAAAACCAAACAAAATAAATCAAGTAGGCTGCCAAAACAATGCAGCTGGATACTTCAAACCGAAAAATATTCATTTTTACTTATACAAATGTATTTTGAAATGATAAGATGTAGTTTTTGTAATAAATTTATTAATTTTTGGGTTTGTGGCTTAAAATAATTTCATAAAAATCGTTCAGTCATGCAGTGTATTGGGTTGTACAAGAAATTACAATGTCAAACATATACCCTGGTGAGTATCAAAGCCTATTAGCTTAAACCTTGTTCTTGACAACTGGTAGCTTCAAAAATCTACTTAAAAGGTATGAACTAACTAAATATATCGTATTAATTCACTCTTGAACTTTTTATAAAAAACGCAAATTGTTGTGTTGGTATACTTACATTATTGTAATGTACATACAAAGAATTGTTCTGAAGCTATTTTCTTGTGGCATTTTTATAATCAAGTATATTCAAATGGGAAATAAGCCACAATTTTACCTAAAAATGATTTTATTAACGTTTCGACGACCAAGTCGGGTGTCGTTGTCAAAATACAAAATAATACTAAATAAACAAAAATGTTGTTGCTTAGTAAAAAATTCTTCTAATGATTTATTTAATCTGACTCATTTATATCGGCAATTCAGACACGTATTATACATTTTAAAGTAGACGACTTTAAAATGATATTGCCAATATTGATGAGTTGCGTTCCTGGGACGACTTTATTAAAAGATAGTTCATTCGATTACATGAAATCAATCCCAACTCAAGAATATCCGCCACAAAAAATCATAGCATGTGATCTGTCTTTAAAAAGACAACCAAATGCAACGGTGGCACTGAAATTCTCGCGTTAGAGATTCCATAGTAAATCACGAGGGAAAACCAGGAAAAACCTCGTGATACTATCCCGACATCGTAAGTATTTGTGTTTACATTTAGTTTACTCTCAAAACTAATACCAAATTCTGACTTGATATTTTAAATTTTAAATAATACTAAAATACTAAATATGTACTAACTCGATATGTTACTGATTTTCTAATTGTGGTATTTTCTTTCTATTGACTTCCTCAGGAACTCATCAATATTGGCAATATCATTTTAAAGTCGTCTACTTTAAAATGTATAATACGTGTCTGAATTGCCGATATAAATGAGTCAGATTAAATAAATTATTAGAAGAATTTTTTACTAAGCAACAACATTTTTGTTTATTTAGTATTATTTTGTATTTTGACAACGACACCCGACTTGGGCGTCGAAACGTTAATAAAATCATTTTTAGGTAAAATTGTGGCTTATTTCCCATTTGAATATACTTGATTACATACAAAGAGAGTCTGTAATTTGGAATAAATTCAATAATTCGTGTAGTAACAGTATTCGAAATCGAATATGTGTTACTCCACGAAGGAGTAACTAGAAACTTGGTCTCGTAAAGGTTCTATTTCTCCGGAAATAACACTTCGAATTGTTTTAAGCAGATGTCGCTACGGCATCCATATCGAGTTATTTTGTTGTGATTCGGTACTAGGAGGCTTGGTTTGTTTCAGTTCGTTCAGAGATAGCCATATACGCTGTGAGCTCGTACGTAGAGGGGATATTTAAAAATTCGCGAGCGCCAGTAATGACAAGTCTGTAAACGTTTACTGGAAATTTGACATAAATGTCAAAGTGATTAACTTAAAATTAAAAATAACAACATTAAAAGGGCCGGTTTTTCAGTGCTGGGTTAACCTATTTATTTTTTGGTCATCGAAATATTCATGTTTAATCAGTTTTTCAGTACTAGATTAGAGCTTAAACTCGTTTAAGAACCACGATTTTAACCGATCCTCGTTAGATGGTTTAACTCCGAATTTTGCGGTTACGCTTGCGCATTGGTGCAGTGAATGCATCTTGTTTATTTTTTTGAGTACCTGCCTGACAGAAGGGGATTAGTTGGGTATGTTATTTTCTTTCATCGCGGGAAGTACATAGGTCTGGATCCCGCGTATGAAAAAAAAGTTGATTAATAGCAAGCTGAAAATTTGTTAATAGCTTAAGGGTGTCTAGTCGAATAAACTTTGATATGTGTGAACACTGGAACAGGGGCAGTTTTAATTATGGAACAGGTTAAAAATTTGGAACGGTCACAGCACGAAAACGGCACATTTATTTTGTCCGACAGAACAGACTTAAACTCTTCGAACAGAGATTAAACTCTCATGTAAAAATCAGACTTCTATTTATCACCAAATGAGCGTTTTAATGAGTGGAACATGTAAAATATGTCAAATGACAGGAATTATGACAGGTAATAAATAGCAGTCTGATTTTTTCATGAGAGTTTTATCTCTGTTCGGAGAGTTTAAGTCTGTTCTGTCGGACAAAATAAATGTGCCGTTTTCGTGCTGTGACCGTTCCAAATTTTTAACCTGTTCCACAATTAAAACTGCCCGTTTCAGTGTTCCCATATATCAAAGTTTATTCGACTAGACACCCTTAAGCTATTAACAAATTTTCAGCTTGCTATTAATCAACTTTTTTTTCATACGCGGGATCCAGACCTAACAGTAAAACCTGTCAGTAACGGCCACTAAAAATGAAAAAACTATTGGCCGATATAGAAAGGTGGCCGCTATTGCCAGTTTTTGTAGTCTACATATAATTGGTTTGGGAAATTTTTAAACTGACCGTTAGGACAGGTGGCCGATGTTGGCAGGTGGCCGTTAACACAGGTTTTACTGTATTTTAATACCTCCTTATTATTATAAGGAAATTATTATTATTGAAATTATAAATTATTATCGTTATTATATAGGAAGGAATTATAAGGAAATATATTTAAATATAACTGTAACAGGTACCTATGTTTACGCTTACTGTAACAGGATTTAATGCATGATTCCTAGTAATATTTTAAAAAGATTATTTTATATTTGTCTACACAACAAAATACTTAATTATGTACCAAACAGTCTGACTTCTTATTTCCTGGTCAATCTGTTCAAATAGTGATAAGACCGTGGTCTTTGACAAACAAAATGGGAAAAAAGTCTAAATCGTCCCAGTAATTATAATTCTCTTCTGTTATGAAACCGAGGTAGACGTTATGAACTAAACAAAGATTCCGAACTTAATATTGCATTGCATTAATAAGTTTTTTAATTTGGTTATGAAATTGTTTTTTTAGTCCAGAGAAATAAGATTTTTCTCGTGACACATCCCCCTCCAGGCCGAAACCAAATTTTTTGAGAAGTATGGACATCTATATTATTAACCTATATGTTTCCTGCAGCCGATTTTGATGATATACATAGTTATAAACAAATGAAGATCAAAAAACGCTAAATTTTCGCTTTTTTCGTCTATTACCAAAAAGTTAAGCACTTTAAACAAATTTGAGTGTAAGAAACTCATAAATCGTATAAAAAACTTCAATATGGCGTTCGCTGAATATGTCCATCCTTATTGGTTGCTTAGAAAATTGCAAAATAAATCATAAATTTTGAGTTTTTAAAAATATTCATAACTTATGTAAAAATTAACTTAGAACCTTCTTATTACACGGAATGCTGATACTTCTTGTACTTAAATTATATTTTAAATTTCAAAGCAATTGGTCAAATAGTTTAAAAGTTATTTAATTTGTTTATCCCAAATTCATTTTTTTTTGCAACACTACAAGTCAGAAAATTATGAGGCTACAATCATACTTCGGACAGTTTATGAAAGAAGAACATTTATACTATTACCATTATTAAAAATAAATGACAAAAAATAATTTTAAACAGTGTAAAATTATTTTGAAAAAACATGTCGATTTTTTGCTTACTTAAAAACAATTAGAATAACTTTTTAACCGTTACTTGTAGAAAAATTATTTTTTCATATTTAGAAAGACTGAATTTTTATACACATTTAGAAAGAAAAACAACTGTCCTAGGACAATTAGGGACAAAGTTAGCCCCCCCATTTTTTTAATTCACATGTTTTTGCAAAATAATTTTACAATATTTATAATTATTTTTTCTAATTTTTTTTTAATTAAATTAATACTGTAAATTTCCTTCTTCCATAAACTATCCAAAGTATTACTGTAGCTTCATCATTTTCTGACTTACAGTGTTGCAAAAAAAAATAAATTTGGGATAAACGAATTAAATAACTTTTAAACTATTTGACCAATTTCTTCGAAATTTAGGGTATGAATTAAGCACCATAAGTCTCAGCATTCCGTGTAATAAGAAGGTTCTAAGTTAATTTTTACATAAGTTATAAATATTTATAAAAACTCAAAATTTATGATTTATTTTGCAATTTTCTAAGCAACCAATAAGGATAGACATATTAAGCAAACGCCATATTGAAGTTTTTTATACCGTTTGTGAGTTTCTTACTCTCAAATTTGTTTAAAATGACTATTTTCTTAGTAATAGACGAAAAAAGCGAAAATTTACCGTTTTTTGATCTTCATTTGTTTATAACTATGTATATCATCAAAATCGGCTGCAGGAAATATATTGGTTATTATTATAGATGTCCATATTACTCAAAAAATTTGGTTTCAGCCTGGAGGGGGTTGTGTCACCAACAGGCTATTTTTTTTCCTTATTTCTCTGAACTATTTACTTATTTTTCTGTCAAATTGATCATTATTTCTCGAATTGCACATGCGCACGTACAGTTACTGCTGCCAACAGAAGAAAAAAAGTGGTTAGCTAACCGAGATTTTCTTAACTTGATTTAAAGCACTGAAAAACGCTATGAGGGTTAAAATATTGGTTAAAATTTAAACTAGGTTAGCTAACCAAAATTTTAACCGCTCACTAAAAAACCGGGCCTAATTATAAAAAATATTAGTTGGTCAAAGCTGTGGTATATATTTTTACCTTAAATATACTTACGTTTTAAATACTGAATTTAAGTTTTTTTAATGTTCCGTAATATGTAATTATAAATTAATCTATTAATCTTAGCGCCATCTACACGATAATTGTGAAAGTATCCGAAGTAAGAAATTAACATTTCATCAATGGAACGTCAAAACGATTAGCAAAATCTTAAAAAAATCGATTACAATGTAATTACTTTTTTGCGTTGTAAATATTAAGCGATAACAATTAAATAATAAATTTAAAAATTACCGGTGAAAGTTGCATTACTAATCCGCTAGGAGCGACACCAGCGAAGCTCAGAGCGTATATATGTCGTAGACTGTAGACAATCGGTGTAACACGTCATTCCGCGGAAAGGGTAGTCACTACACGTATAGGGCTTTTCATCGATTGTCATTTGTTTCGAGCTTCTGTCATGTGTCACATAATATTAATATATCTACGTCATACGTCTTTGGTTTGTATCATTGGTATATGCCAATAACGTATGACGTAGATATATTAATATTATGTGACACATGACAGAAGCTCGAAACAAATGACTGTGAATGAAAAGCCCTATTGCCGGCAAACGCTGTGTTACAAGAATTATTACTTTGTTAGACTGAAATTATGCGCCATTTCAGGGACTGCCGTCTACATTTTATTCAGACGGTGATACCGCCCGAATGATTGAACGTTACAGCGTTTGACGGTTGTATGTTTAGTCAATTCAGTCGTCGAATTAAGATTTTATCTCATATCTCGTTGCAAGTGTTTATTACTATATAACACAATTTAACAATGTTATATTTATACACAAGGGTGTATTTTATGAAAAGTATAAAAGTTAAAGTAAGGTTAGGTTTAAGTTGTTCTTACATCATTAATTTCATCATAATTCCACGGCTTTTTGGCATATTTGCTTACTTGATAATAGGCCTTGGGCCCGCATATACAATTATTATTTATGACCACACCGTTGAAACTTTTTGTACTTGTTATTTGGGAGGAGTCGGACAAATTTTGAGCTTGGCGCATTATGGTAGTGGGGCGTTTGTCTGTCAAGCGGTGACGAAGTTGTCAATTTTATGCAAGAAAAAAATTTATTACCACATTGGTCATTCTATTTTAATCAATGGATTTTATCATATAAACAACGAAAACAATTTTGTCGGACAAAAATATTGGGGCATATGACGCGTCGGACACGCTAAATATGTCAAATTTATGAAAATAATAAATTTATTACCACATCGGTAATTTTAACGGTATCTATCATAAAACCTTTTTACAATAATGTGGTAACCTTGTCGGACAATTTTCACGGGGCATATGCGCAGTCGGACGCGCCGAAGATGTCAATTTCCTGAAAATTTTTTATTTATTACCACAGATGTCATTTTTATTTTGTACTGTTCTTTTACATGTGTAATGCATATTGGATCACTTGTCGGACAAAAATAATGGGGCGTTTTGGTACAATTAAAAGAAGAAGTAATTTTTATGCATACAGGGTGTTTGGTAAAGAATGGGCCATAGCTTAACCTCAGGTTCCTGAGGTTAAAATAGGCCGATTTAAGCTAACTTACCTTAGTACAAAGTTTATAATAGCCGAGATACAGGGTGTCAAAGTTAAACTTTTTTTTTATTTATTATTTAATATTTCCTGATAGGTATGAGATAACAACATGAAATTTTATATTTGGGGGTTTCTTGGGTCGAGAAATCTAAATTCCTTACCAAAAATTATGCATTGCCCAGAGGGCGCCACATATGCCTTTCAGCACTCATTTATTACGTTCAATTTTTTTTATCCCTCACTCTGTATAATTTTGACATTAAAATTTTTATTTTCCTATTAGTTTTACTTAAAAAAGGTATACTTCTTTCATCTTCCTAAACTCAACCGTTTTCGAGATAAACGCATTTTAAATATGCGATACACCATCATTTTTAGCATAATATCATTAAAGTTACACCCGAAAAATAACTTAAAATTTATGAAAATAATAAATTTATTACCACATGGATAATTTTAACGGTATCTACCATAAAACCTTTTTACAATAATGTGGTAACCTTGTCGGACAATTTTCACGGGGCATATGCGCAGTCGGACGCGCCGAAAATGTCAATTTCCTGAAATTTTTTTATTTATTACCACAGATGTTATTTTTATTTTGTACTGTTTTTTTACATGTGTAATGCATATTGGATCACTTGTCGGACAAAAATAATGGGGCGTTTTGGTACAATTTAAAAAAAATTAATTTTTATACATTTTTGACTTCATATTAAATTACGTATTTTTCGGCTCATATTACCCGTATGCGCGCCAATGGTGAATATTAAATTCTTAGCTGTAGTTAAAAAATGTGCAATAACTACCTCTTAAAACCCACCAAATTTCATTTGCATATCTCAACTGGTTTTAAAGCAATAAATAAATCGTCAGTTTGTCAGAAAAACTTCAACACCCCCTATCTCGGAAACGATGCATTTGTGGACATACGTTTTTCTCGTAAAGCAAACTGACTTTATTTTGTCATGCACAATTACTCCTTAAAGTTTGCCATTTAAAAACACACTTTGTCTATGAAAAACATGGCTAGTTATTAAAGTCCTTAACTTTTTTATTATCCAACATAAACGAATGAATGAAAAAACTGAATGTTGAGAAGGAATGAGGCTATAGTTAGGTTTTAATTTTAGTATTTTATAGATGCTAGAATATTCCACGGGGTGATGCGAACTTTGAGAAAAAACATTTTTCCCTTTTTAAATAGAAATTGAATAAAATTTCTGAGATCGGTAACTTTTGAATGGTATATACAATTTTCAAAATTACAATGGGATAAAACAGGGAGATTCCCTGAGTCCTCTGTTGTTCAACCTGATCATGGACGAAATAATAAAAAAAGTAAGAACAAAAAAAGAATACCAAATGGGAGAAAAACCACTTAAAATAATCTGCTATGCAGACGACGCAATACTAATCTCTCAAAGTGAAGATGATTTACAACGTATGCTGCACGAATTTAATATAACCGCTAGAAAATTTAACATGTAAATTTCCCTAAAAAAGACTAAATGCATGGTTATAACAGCAGATCTAATAAGGTGTAAATTAGAGCTGGAGGGTCAAATAATAGAACAAGTCATGGAGTTTAAATATCTAGGCATCACACTATGCAGCTACGGAAAGCTCGAAACAAAAGTGGAAGATCAGGTGAATAAAGCAAACAGAGCCGCAGGTTGCCTGAATGAAACAATATAGAGAAATAAAAACATCAGAAAAGAAGTGAAAGGCAGAATTTACAAAAGAGTCATCAGACCAATAATGACATACGCGGCAGAAACACAACCTGATACAGAAAGGACAAAAAGAATGCTATAGAAACAGCAGAGATGAAAACATTGCGAAAAATCGATGGTAAGACGCTGTGGGATAGAGCTAGAAGTGCAGATATATGAAGGAGATGCAAGGTGGACAACATTAATAACTGGGTGAAACAGAGGTGTAACCAGGATGATCCTAAGGGGGAGTTACGTCTACTTGAAGGTCTCTGGGGGTATGGAATAATAATTGTGTTAAGCGTATAGAGCTCAAAGTACATCCAAAAGGGGGGTTATAACCCCCAAAACCACCCCCTGGTTACGCCTATGGGGTGAAAAGCAGAAGAGTAGAATGGAACGACCACATAAGCCGAATGACAACAAATAGAGTAGTAAGGACGGTCAGAGAAGGTTCCCCAATAGGAAGACGATCAGTGGGAAGACCACGAAAAAGGTGGAATGACAACTTACTGGAGGCACATTGAAAAACAGACAGAGTAATGTCTATATAAAAGTAAGAAGAAGAAGAAGAAGAAGAAGAAGAAGAGAAGAATTTTCAAAATTAACCATGCTTTGGAAAGGTAATGTTCAGTAATATTTTTGGGGACGAGAACGAAAAACAGACACTAAATGGGACGTAAAATCCACACCCTTGGACCAAAATGGATGGTTGACATATATCTCTTTTCCTATATTTTAAGATTGGATTTGGCCCAATTTTTTCAATTCAGTCACATTTAGAAAATCGAAAATTTCTTGTATAATATAGTGTCGCATGTACGGGAACAGCCGTTCTCTGGGATATAAAAAAATAATAAGCATCAAGGAGACCAAAGCGAACTATAAACAATTTTTCTCGGTTAGATCTACATAGATCAAACTGAAAATTTGTAGAAATACACCTTATAATATTTATAAGGACGTAACGTAGAGAACATTCCTTCTTCTTCTTCTTTCTCATAATCCTTAGTGCCCTTCAGGGCGTCGGATGTCGGGTTCTGCCTTGTAGAGAACATTCTAAAATTTTAAAAAAAATTTCCGAAATTTTCCCTCTTGTCGGAAAATCTTTTTGGAAAATTTTGTGTACAATTCTTTGTCATGCCCTTTTAAGTGTAGTACTTAGCGTGTGTACCAATTTTTAGCTAAATCGATTCAAAAGTAACCGAGAAACACTGTTTTAAATTTTTTTTTTGATAATACCTCTTCGTCGATAGCCTAAAAGAATTAAGATTTCTGTTAGTTTGCCCCAACATTTTTGTCAGACAACTATATTTTTTGTTTAAGAATATAATTACTTGTAACCTACTACTTTTGTCGGAAAAATGGTTGTAAAGATAAGGGATGCACGAACCCAGCATAATTTGAAAGTATACTTTACTAATAAAAATACATTTTTTGTCCGACTGTCGAGTTGCCCCAATATTTTTGTCCGACACTTTGATTTGTTGATTAAGAATATAATTACTTATAACCTACTAATGTTGTCGGAAAAGTGGTTTTAAAGGTAAGGGTTGCACGAACCCAGTAAGGTTTAAAAGACAGTTTATTAATAAAAATTAAATTTTTTGTCCGACTTTGGATTTGACCCAATATTTTTGTCGGACACGATTTTTTGATTTGGAATATAACTACTTATAACTTGATACTTGTGTCGGAAATTTTTTTTATTTCGACAAAAAAAAACTACAGAACGATGTTTGTCGTTGTTCAAGGAGTATGTACACAAATTATCAGATCACAATTTTTCTAAAATTTTCCCTCTTGTCGGAAAATTTTTTAAGATAATTTTGGGTTCCGATCTACGTCATACCCTTTTAAATGCTTTACTTAGTGTGTGTACCAATTTTCAGCTAAATCGATTCAAAAGTAACCGAGAAACACTGTTTTAAAATTTTTTTTTGATAATACCTCCTCGTCGATAGCCTAAAAGAATTAAGTTTTCTGTTCGTTTGCCCCAACATTTTTGTCAGACAATTATATTTTTTGTTTAAGAATATAATTACTTGTAACCTACTACTTTTGTCTGAAATATGGTTGTAAAGATAAGGGATGCACGAACCCAGCATAATTTGAAAGTATATTTTACTAATAAAAATAAATTTTTTGTCCGACTGTCGAGTTGCCCCAATATTTTTGTCCGACACTTCGATTTTTTTATTAAGAATATAATTACTTATAACCTACTAATGTTGTCGGAAAAATGGTTTTAAAGGTAAGGGTTGCACGAACCCAATAAGGTTTAAAAGACAGTTTATTAATAAAAATTAAATTTTTTGTCCGACTTTGGATTTGACCCAATATTTTTGTCGGACACTTAGATTTTTTGATTTGCAATATAACTACTTATAACCTGATACTTGTGTCGGAAATTTTTTTTTATTTCGAGAAAAAAAACTACAGAACGATGTTTGTCGTTGTTCAAGGAGTATGTACACAAATTATCAGATCACAATTTTCCTAAAATTTTCCCTCTTGTCGGAAAATTTTTTAAGAAAATTTTGGGTTCCGATCTACGTCATACCCTTTTAAATGCTTTACTTAGTGTGTGTATAAATTTTCAGCTAAATCGATCAAAAGTAACCGAGAAACACTGTTTTAAATTTTTTTTTTTTTTTATAATACCTCCTCGTCGATAGCCTAAAAGAATTAAGTTTTCTGTTCGTTTGCCCCAACATTTTTGTCAGACAATTACATTTTTTGTTTAAGAATATAATTACTTGTAACCTACTACTTTTGTCGGAAAAATGATTGTAAAGATAAGGGATGCACGAACCCAGCATAATTTGAAAGCATACTTTACTAATAAAAATAAATTTTTTGTCCGACTGTCGAGTTGCCCCAATATTTTTGTCCGACACTTTGATTTTTTGATTAAGAATATAATTAATTATAACCTACTAATGTTGTCGGAAAAATGGTTTTAAAGGTAAGGGTTGCACGAGCCCAGTAAGGTTTAAAAGACAGTTTATTAATAAAAATTAAATTTTTTGTCCGACTTTGGATTTGACCCAATATTTTTGTCGGACACTTAGATTTTTTGATTTGGAATATAACTACTTATAACCTGATACTTGTGTCGGAATTTTTTTTTATTTCGAGAAAAAAAAACTACAGAACGATGTTTGTCGTTGTTCAAGGAGTATGTACACAAATTATCAGATCACAATTTTTCTAAAATTTTCCCTCTTGTCGGAAAATTTTTTAAGAAAATTTTGGGTTCCGATCGACGTCATACCCTTTTAAATGCTTTACTTAGTGTGTGTACCAATTTTCAGCTAAATCGATCAAAAGTAACCGAGAAACACTGTTTTAAAATTTTTTTTTTGATAATACCTCCTCGTCGATAGCCTAAAAGAATTAAGTTTTCTGTTCGTTTGCCCCAACATTTTTGTCAGACAATTATATTTTTTGTTTAAGAATATAATTACTTGTAACCTACTACTTTTGTCGGAAAAATGATTGTAAAAATAAGGGATGCACGAACCCAGCATAATTTGAAAGTATACTTTACTAATAAAAATAAATTTTTTGTCCGACTGTCGAGTTGCCCCAATATTTTTGTCCGACACTTTGATTTTTTGATTAAGAATATAATTACTTATAACCTACTAATGTTGTCGGAAAAATGGTTTTAAAGGTAAGGGTTGCACGAGCCCAGTAAGGTTTAAAAGACAGTTTATTAATAAAAATTAAATTTTTTGTCCGACTTTGGATTTGACCCAATATTTTTGTCGGACACTTAGATTTTTTGATTTGGAATATAACTACTTATAACCTGATACTTGTGTCGGAATTTTTTTTTATTTCGAGAAAAAAAAAACTACAGAACGATGTTTGTCGTTGTTCAAGGAGTATGTACACAAATTATCAGATCACAATTTTTCTAAAATTTTCCCTCTTGTCGGAAAATTTTTAAGAAAATTTTGGGTTCCGATCTACGTCATACCCTTTTAAATGCTTTACTTAGTGTGTGTAATAATTTTCAGCTAAATCGATTCAAAAGTAACCGAGAAACACTGTTTTAAAATTTTTTTTTGATAATACCTCCTCGTCGATAGCCTAAAAGAATTAAGTTTTCTGTTCGTTTGCCCCAACATTTTTGTCAGACAATTATATTTTTTGTTTAAGAATATAATTACTTGTAACCTACTACTTTTGTCGGAAAAATGGTTGTAAAGATAAGGGATGCACGAACCCAGCATAATTTGAAAGTATACTTTACTAATAAAAATAAATTTTTTGTCCGACTGTCGAGTTGCCCCAATATTTTTGTCCGAGACTTTGATTTTTTGATTAAGAATATAATTACTTATAACCTACTAATGTTGTCGGAAAAATGGTTTTAAAGGTAAGGGTTGCACGAACCCAGTAAAGTTTAAAAGACAGTTTATTAATAAAAATTAAATTTTTTGTCCGACTTTGGATTTGACTTAATATTTTTGTCGGACACTTAGATTTTTTGATTTGGAATATAACTACTTATAACCTGATACTTGTGTCGGAAATTTTTTTTATTTCGAGAAAAAAAACTACAGAACGATGTTTGTTGTTCAAGGAGTATGTACACAAATTATCAGATCACAATTTTTCTAAAATTTTCCCTCTTGTCGGAAAATTTTTTAAGAAAATTTTGGGTTCCGATCTACGTCATACCCTTTTAAATGCTTTACTTAGTGTGTGTACCAATTTTCAGCTAAATCGATTCAAAAGTAACCGAGAAACACTGTTTTAAAATTTTTTTTTGATAATACCTCCTCGTCGATAGCCTAAAAGAATTAAGTTTTCTGTTCGTTTGCCCCAACATTTTTGTCAGACAATTATATTTTTTGTTTAAGAATATAATTACTTGTAACCTACTACTTTTGTCGGAAAAATGGTTGTAAAGATAAGGGATGCACGAACCCAGCATAATTTGAAAGTATACTTTACTAATAAAAATAAATTTTTTGTCCGACTGTCGAGTTGCCCCAATATTTTTGTCCGAGACTTTGATTTTTTGATTAAGAATATAATTACTTATAACCTACTAATGTTGTCGGAAAAATGGTTTTAAAGGTAAGGGTTGCACGAACCCAGTAAAGTTTAAAAGACAGTTTATTAATAAAAATTAAATTTTTTGTCCGACTTTGGATTTGACTTAATATTTTTGTCGGACACTTAGATTTTTTGATTTGGAATATAACTACTTATAACCTGATACTTGTGTCGGAAATTTTTTTTATTTCGAGAAAAAAAACTACAGAACGATGTTTGTTGTTCAAGGAGTATGTACACAAATTATCAGATCACAATTTTTCTAAAATTTTCCCTCTTGTCGGAAAATTTTTTAAGAAAATTTTGGGTTCCGATCTACGTCATACCCTTTTAAATGCTTTACTTAGTGTGTGTACCAATTTTCAGCTAAATCGATTCAAAAGTAACCGAGAAACACTGTTTTAAAATTTTTTTTTTGATAATACCTCCTCGTCGATAGCCTAAAAGAATTAAGTTTTCTGTTCGTTTGCCCCAACATTTTTGTCAGACAATTATATTTTTTGTTTAAGAATATAATTACTTGTAACCTACTACTTTTGTCGGAAAAATGGTTGTAAAGATAAGGGATGCACGAAGCCAGCATAATTTGAAAGTATACTTTACTAATAAAAATAAATTTTTTGTCCGACTGTCGAGTTGCCCCAATGTTTTTGTCCGACACTTTGATTTTTTGATTAAGAATATAATTACTTATATCCTACTAATGTTGTCGGAAAAATGGTTTTAAAGGTAAGGGTTGCACGAACCCAGTGGGGTTAAAAGACAGTTTATTAATAAAAATTAAATTTTTTGTCCGACTTTGGATTTGACCCAATATTTTTGTCGGACACTTAGATTTTTTGATTTGGAATATCACTACTTATAACCTGATACTTGTGTCGGAATTTTTTTTTTATTTCGAGAAAAAAAAACTACAGAACGATGTTTGTAGTTGTTCAAGGAGTATGTACACAAATTATCAGATCACAATTTTTCTAAAATTTTCCCTCTTGTCGGAAAATTTTTTAAGAAAATTTTGGGTTCCGATCTACGTCATACCCTTTTAAATGCTTTACTTAGCGTGTGTACCAATTTTCAGCTAAATCGATTCAAAAGTAACCGAGAAACACTGTTTTAAAATTTTTTTTTGATAATACCTCCTCGTCGATAGCCTAAAAGAATTAAGTTTTGTGTTAGTTTGCCCCAACATTTTTGTCAGACAACTATATTTTTTGTTTAAGAATATAATTACTTGTAACCTACTACTTTTGTCGGAAAAATGGTTGTAAAGATAAGGGATGCACGAACCCAGCATAATTTGAAAGTATACTTTACTAATAAAAATACATTTTTTGTCCGACTGTCGAGTTGCCCCAATATTTTTGTCCGACACTTTGATTTTTTTATTAAGAATATAATTACTTATAACCTACTAATGTTGTCGGAAAAATGGTTTTAAAGGTAAGGGTTGCACGAACCCAGTAAGGTTTAAAAGACAGTTTAATAATAAAAATTAAATTTTTTGTCCGACTTTGGATTTGACCCAATATTTTTGTCGGGCACTTAGGTTTTTTAATTTGGAATATAACTACTTATAACCTGATACTTGTGTCGGAATTTTATTTTTATTTCGTGAAAAAAAACTACAGAACGATGTTTGTCGTTGTTCAAGGAGTATGTACGCAAATATCAGATCACAATTTTTCTAAAATTTTCCCTCTTGTCCGAAATCTTTTTGGGAAAATTTTGGGTACAGCTCTACGTCATGCCCTTTTAAATGTTTTACTTAGTGTGTGTACCAATTTTCAGCTAAATCGATTCAAAAATAACCGAAAAAATCTGTTTTAAAATATTTTTGGATAATACCTCCTCGTCCATAGCCTAAAAGAATTAAGTTTCCTGTTCGTTTGCCCCAAAATTTTTGTCAGACAATTACATTTTTTGTTTAAGAGTATAATTACTTGTATCCTACTACTTTTGTCGGAAAAATGGTTGTAAAGATAAGGGATGCACGAACCCAGAATAGTTTAAAAGTATAGTTTATTAATAAAAATTAAATTTTTTATCCGACTTTGGATGTGCCCCACTATTTATGTCGGGCACTTAGATTTTTTGATTTGAAATATAACTACTTATAACCTGATACATTATGTGCTGAAAATTTTTTTTAATTCGAGAAAAAAAAATACAGAACGGTGTTTGTCGTTGTTCAAGGAGTGTGTACACAAATTATCAGATCACAATTTTTCTAAAATTTTCCCTCTTGTCGGAAAATTTTTTAAGAAAATTTTGGGTTCCGATCTGCTTCATACACTTTTAAATGCTTTACTTAGTGTGTGTACCAATTTTCAGCTAAATCGATTCAAAAGTAACCGAGAAACACTGTTTTAAATTTTTTTTTTGATAATACCTCCTCGTCGATAGCCTAAAAGAATTAAGTTTTCTGTTCGTTTGCCCCAACATTTTTGTCAGACAATTACATTTTTTGTTTAAGAATATAATTACTTGTAACCTACTACTTTTGTCGGAAAAATGGTTGTAAAGATAAGGGATGCACGAACCCAGCATAATTTGAAAGTATACTTTACTAATAAAAATTAAATTTTTTGTCCGACTGTCGAGTTGCCCCAATATTTTTGTCCGACGCTTTGATTTTTTGATTAGGAATATAATTACTTATAACCTACTAATGTTGTCGGAAAAATGGTTGTAAATAAAAAAATTTCAGGAAATTGACATCTTCGGCGCGTCCGACTGCGCATATGCCCCGTGAAAATTGTCCGACAAGGTTACCACATTATTGTAAAAAGGTTTTATGATAGATACCGTTAAAATTATCGATGTGGTAATAAATTTATTATTTTCATAAATTTGACATATTTAGCGTGTCCGACGCGTCATATGCCCCAATATTTTTGTCCGACAAAATTGTTTTCGTTGTTTATATGATAAAATCCATTGATTAAAATAGAATGACCAATGTGGTAATAAATTTTTTTCTTGCATAAAATTGACAACTTCGTCACCGCTTGACAGACAAACGCCCCACTACCATAATGCGCCAAGCTCAAAATTTGTCCGACTCCATCCAAATAACAAGTACAAAAAGTTTCAACGGTGTGGTCATAAATAATAATTGTATATGCGGGCCCAAGGCCTATAATATTGGTCTACTTTTTCATAAAATACAGCCTTGTGGATATCTATATTTATGTAATATTTATACAGAGTGTCCCAAAAGTAGTGGAACGGTCGAATATTTAACGAACTAAACATCGGATCGAAAAACTGAAAAATACGTGTTCAATTATTTTCAAACATCTATCCAATCACACCAAACACCAACCCCCACTACACCCCCTGGAGGTGGGGTGGAGGGTAACTTTAAAATCTCAAATGGAAACCCCTAGTTTTTCTTGCAGATTTGGATTCGTTACTTAAAAGTAAGCAACTTTTATTCAAGACATTTTTTCGAACTGTGGATAGATGGCGCTATAATTGAGAAAAACGATTTATCCTGATACCATAGGTAAATTATAGAAACGGTCTAATATCTCGAGAAATACACTTCCAAATGAGAAACCAAAAAAAAAGTTTTTAATACTTTCCGAAAACCTATCGAATAACACTAAACATGACCCTCCAACCCACCCCCTGGAGGTGGGGTGGGGGGTAACTTTAAAATCTTAAATAGCAACCCCCACTTTTATTACAGATTCGGATTCGTCATGATAAATTAAGCAACATCTATTCGAAACATTTTTTAGAATTGTTGATAGATGGCGCTTTAATTGGAAAAATACGATTTATTAGCGCCATCTATCAGCAATTTTAAAAAATATTTCGAATAAATGTTGCTTAATTTTTCATGACGAATTCGAATCTGCAATAAAAAGTGGGGGTTGCTATTTAAGATTTTAAATTTACCCCCACCCCGTTTCCAGAGGGTGGGTTGGAGGGTCATTTTTGGTGTTTATCGATAGGTTTTCGAAAAATATTAAAAACCTGTTTTTTGGTTTCTCATTTATAAGTGTATTTCTCGAGATATTAGACCGTTTCTATAATTTACCTATGGTATCAGGATAAATCGTTTTTCCCAATTATAGCGCCATCTATCCACAGTTCGAAAAAATGTCTTGAATAAAAGTTGCTTACTTTTACGTAACGAATCCAAATCTGCAAGAAGAACTACTAGGAGTTAAGTTACCCCCCACCCCACTTCCAGGGGGTGTAGTGGGGGTTGGTGTTTGGTGTCATTAGGTAGATTTTTAAAAATGATTGAACACGTTTTTTTCAGTTTTTCGATCCGATGTTTAGTTCGCGAAATATTCGACCGTTCCACTACTTTTGGGACACCCTATATAATAATAAACACTTGCAACGAGATATGTGATAAATACGCCAGTCAATGGGAGCAAGAATAGGATATTACCTCCGAATTCTATCCTACTGCGTGGGTTTTAATGAAATTTTGGGCCTAGCCTCTACTTATCTCCTAATTCAAAGTCTACCCTATGCCGATGTGTGCTTTTATCTTTTGGGGTGGAAAAAATTTTGGTTAAAATTACCACGGAATTCGCTAGAGAACCTAATTCTAAGCAAAAACTTCTCTATAATTTTTTTTCCAAAACTCAATACTTTTTGAGATATTCGTGGTTGAAAATTGGCCATTTTCATTGAAACATAATACCTTTGCAAACGGTTTTTTGCGAATACCTTAAAAACTATGCATCTAACTAAAAAAACTAAATTAAACATTTTTGTAGGTTATAAAAAAACAAAGACACTTGCCTTCATAAATTTTCTAGTTATAATACAAAAAGAGATATGGTAGGCGAAAATAATTTGTTTTTTGGCACATTCTCAAACAGGGGCGGTTTCTCCATTGGTTCACTTGTGCAGTGAACACCCAATCAAATTTCATTAAAGCACATATTTTTAAAAATCTCATAAATATCATTAAAATGTTTTTTCTTAAATCTCATAAATATCATAGGATCATTAAAATATAACTGTATTTATTAATCTCATAATTTATTTGCACAACACCGCTACGCTAGATGCACGTGGTAAGTGCAGAATTCAAATTGAACCCAGCGACTATACTGTAACTCTATAGAAGAACGAGAGCTCTTAAATCCATGAACCAGTGATTCTCCTATCTTAAAACATTGACGATTTGTACTGCACACAGAGACCGGGGCCTAGCGTTTCGATTCACAGTTTGGCATTTTCTGTGGGATTTTATTAAATACAATATTGGTAGGTAGTTTTTTTAGGATGTAGCCTTATTTAGTGAAGTTTATAAAAGAAAATGCAAATAGTTTTGAAAATCGACTTCTTATAAAAAGAATGGACTAACTTGGCCGGAGATAAACTTGGTACAAGAATGTGCAATAAGAAACAAAAAGTTTAAACATCGTTTTAAAGTTGAACAATATAGAAAAACTTCGTGATTATGTGGGTGTGATAAACTACATTCTTTATTTTGTTTTCCATGTTTAGTATTTTCAAAGAATAAAACTATAATTTCAATCTCGGTCTTTGGATGCCGTTAAAATAAACGGATTTTTAAACAGTTTTGACAAAGCCATTTCAATATTCGTAACTTCTGCCTCCATCTTCACCACCGAAGAAGCGCCATCATTCAGTAGGTATCATATTCTGCACAAAACAAAAAAAGTGTGTGACATCCTGACTAATCGGGTCAAAGATAGGTTTCATTTTACAGAACATCTTTTGGCGAGGCCCCAAAAATTTTTCGCCTGCAGCGCTTATTCACCGTTTGCATAATTACATTCTTTAATTGAACACCCTCCTTAAATTACCACGAGCCGCCACTGTTCTCAAATTGGTGTATTCAACTTGAAATAACAGAAAAACGGTCAACTTTAGGTGTATAATGCTACTAAGTGCTTGAAAAGACCTTTAAAATGAGCTATATTAGAGGTCCATTACATTAAAACTAAGTGAGATTATGCTGCAAACAAAATTGATAACTAATGTATTTTAAGAAAAAATGAGAAGTAATTTTAACCCCCATCCACCAAAATGTAAATGCATCGTTTTACTTCTACAATACCTTTTATTATAGTATTATTTATATGTTCAAAAAGTTGGATGAGTTTAAAATGAATGGTTTTTGAAAAAAAAAAGATCAAATTATAGAGCGCATTTTTAAATTTTCTTAAAAATCTTCCTTTTTCTCCATGTAACTTGAAAATGATAAGAGATACAGTAATGAAAAATAAAAAGGAAATTTATATCTAAAAAAGCCCTACATTTTTGAGTTGTATCTTTTTCGTATCTCTTATCTTTTTCGAGTTACATGGAGGAAAAACAAGATTTTTAAGAAAATTTAAAAATGCGCTCTATGATTTAATCTTATTTTTTTTTAAACCGTTCATTTTAATTCAGTCCAACTTTTTGAACATAGAAATAACACTATAATAAAAAGTATTGTAGAAGGAAAACGATGTATTTAAGTTCTGATGGATGAGGGGTTAAATGTAATTCTCATTTCTTCTTAAAATGCATTAGTCATCAACTTTTTTGCAGAATATCTCGCTTAGTTTGAATGTGATCGACATTTAGTATTGCTCATTTTAAAGGTCTTTTCAAGCCATACAAAAGTTATTAGTATCGTTATACACCTAAAATCGACAGTTTCTCTGTTATTTCAAGTTGAATAATCCGATTTGAGCATGCAGCAAAAAAACAAACTCTTCTTACCTACCATACCCCTCTTTGTGTTTTAACTAGAAGATTTATGAAGGAACAAATCTCTTTGTTTTTTTATAACCTACAGAAATATTTTAAATAGTTTTTTTGTTAGATGCATAGTTTTTAAGGTATTCGCAAAAATCCGTCCGAAAAGGTGTAATTTTTCAATGAAAATGGCCAATTTTCAACCACGAATAACTCAAAAAGTATTGAGTTTTCAAAAAATAATTATAGAACAGTTTTTGTCTAAAATTAGGGTCAGCCTCTTCCGTGGCTATTTTAACCAAAACATTTTTCACCCCCGAGAAGGGGTGGGAACCACCCCCAAGATAAAAGCGCACATCGGCATAGGGTAGGCTTTGTTTCTTGAGCTATTCCCTACTTACTGTGAAAATATCAAGTAAATCGATGTAGTATGATGGAATTCGGAGCCAAATACCCTCATTGACTGCCCTAAAAAAATATTAATTCGACAACTGAATTGACTAAATATACGACCGTCAGACGCTGTAAAGTTCAATCATTTCGGGCGGTATCACCGTTTCCCTAAACCTAGACGGTAGTCCCTGAAATGGCGCATAATTTCAGTCCAACAAAGTACATAATAATGATTGTAATACAGCGTTTGCCGGCAATATGTGTAATGGCTAGGCTTTTCACGGAATGACGTGTTACACCGAATGCCTACGACATAATATACAGTCTCTGAAGATCTCTAATGAGAGTGAAACTGGTAAGGTTGTTTATCGCGCTCTCTGAACGAACTAAAATATACGACGTCTCTTGATTTCGTTTTAGGGCAAATTCTTTTGAATATGATAAAATTTAATTCTCCAAAATACACACATTACTAAGGTAATAAATATAAATTATACCACCATAGTAGTCGACTTATGTGAAAGTTGTGATCTATTGAACCGTTGTTGATTTAGTAAATAAATTTTATAGGAAGATACAATACAAGTAATCATAATTAATTTATTTTTTTTATTCACATTCACTTCAGTATATAGGACACCCCTGGCAAGACAAGGTCTTGGATTACATCTGCTGTTAAAAAATAACATCCAACTAACTCGTGTATACTGTTGCATTTATATTAAAAAGCCGGTTAAAATAATATTGTTAAACCTTGTCCTAACTCCACCAACGTCTGTTGGTACTACACAGTGTTGCCAAAGTGTAAACGTTTTCAGTATGTTTAATATAAATTAAAACATCTGTCTATAGGTTGTCTTTTACTCACTTCTAGCTATAATGTAATTACTTGATTATTTATACAATGTTGAATTATTGCCTTTCTTTAAATTATTACAGTTTAACAAAACGACGGTATTCTTATCATTTTCTCTTTATGAGATCATAAAACAATGCAAACATTGCTTTATGATCGCGTTAGTGTAAAAAATGATGTCATTTTGATCATGCTGTTATTTTAGTGATACTTTATTATTTAGATTTCATATAATCATATATTTTATATGGTTTATTGTGAAAGGATTGTTAAAAAAATCATAGTGCTAGTCAAAAGTCCGTACCCCCTCTTATCTTTTGAACGGTAATAGCTATAATAGTGAAATTTGGAGGGAGGAAATAAACGGACGTAAGCTTCTTAACTAGTCATGACAGGTGACGTAATCGTGACAGATAACGTTACAGAGCCACTGTGACCGATAATTTTAAATGGGACCTTATGGCAAGTGATACCTCGTTTGAAAGGTATTTAAAATACATATTCAGCCATACTAATTTTTTTGGGTGTAGGTAGATTTTTATTTTGGTGAATAAATTAAATAAATGTAATATTGTAGTTTCTCATTTAATTAACAAAAATTCAAATGTCCGCCTATGGTTTCTTTGTCAAAAAATTTGACGTTTTTCAATTTTCTAGTAGTTTTTACGTCAACTTCAACCTTTTTGACAAGTAATCATAGGCGGAATTTTGAATTTTTATTAATTAAATGCCAAACTACAATTTTATATTTATTTCATTTTTCATCAAACTTAGCTTAAACTCAAACAAAATTAGTATAAATGAATAGGTATTTTCAATACCTTTCAAACGAGGTATCACTTGCCATAAGGTCCCATTTAAAATTATCTGTCACAGTGGCGCTGTAAAGTCATCTGTCACTGTTACGTCACCTGTCATGACTAGTTAAGAAGCTTACGTCCGTTTATTTGCTTCCTCCAAATTTCACTATTATAGGTATAACCGTTCAAAAGATACGAGGGGGGGTACGGACTTTTGACTAGCACTGTATATTTATATTACGTCGGTCAATAAGTCCCGGGCCTAATCAGTAAAACAACATTTTTTTTTGTAAAAATTTTACTTATTCATCGAAATAATCTCTTTTAGCGGCGATACAATCATTCCAACTCTTTTCTAATTTTTTGATGCTGCCCTTGTAAAACGATTTATCTTTGCCTTTAAAATAAAGGTGGTAATTGCTGGGGGCCATATGTGCACTATACTGTAGGTGCGGAGGCAATTCAAAGCCCAGTTCGTGCATTTTTGCCATCGTTTTCATCGACTTGTGACACGGTGCATTGTCAATTGGTGAAATAACAATTTTTCTTCAACAAATGAGGCCTTTTTCAGAACAATCCTCCAATAACCCGTCTCCAGCGACTCTTCTCCAGGCTCTAACTAAAATAGATTTCAAATCGTCCTCTAAGTTGTTTTGATACCTAAGTATCGGTCTTTCTCTAGCTCGTTGCCTCATAGGCACTCTTCGGTCAGAGACTTTTCTGACTGTTGCACCTTCCTATCGCCTGCGTTACATGCCTGTCCATCTAAGGCGTGCTACGTTAATGAATTTTACAATGTCTGGTTCCCCGAAACTTCTATACAACTCAAAGTTGCAACGCCAGCGTCACAAACCTTGCTCTTCTATTCCTCCATATATTCTTCTTAGAATTTTTCGCTCGAAACGTTTAAGCAGATCTTGGTCCTCTTGTCTACTTTTCGGCTCCATATTAGCACTGGTCTTATTAGTGTCGTATAGGCGGTGACTTTAATTTTTCTGGGTAGTTTTGAGGTAATCTGTCTTCTCAAACGATATCATTTATTGGCAAGTACTATTCTTCTTTTAATTTATTCGCTGACACTGTTATCTTTAGTTAATTGCGAGTCTAGGTATATGAAGATGTTCACACCTTCCAGCTCTTAATCGTCAATTATTATTCTTCTATGCGTCTGGTTGCTCGACCTTGTACAACACATGTATTTGGTATTTTGGGCATTTATATTTAGTCCTATTCTCTGTGCAGATGCTCAACAGCCGGAATGCATCTATCAGGGACTCGGTGAATCTAGCTATGATGACGATGTTATTTGCATATCCTACAACTTGTACAGATCTGTTAAACATAGAAGTGACGATGATCCATGCTCAAATACAGAACATATAATTTAACAAATCAGATCTCACAATGATGACAAATCTCCAAGACTATTATGTGTACAGAAATACCGAAAACATTAAAAGAAGTAATACGAGTTCCCACAATATATTTATTGTTTTGTAATATTGTAACAGAAAGATACACAACGACTAATAGGTCTGGATCCCGCGTATGAAAAAAAAGTTGATTAATAGCAAGCTGAAAATTTGTTATTAGCTTAAGGGTGTCTAGTCGGACAAACATTAATATATGGGAACACTGGAACAAGGGAAGTTTTAACTGTGGAACAGGTTAAAAATTTGGAACGGTCAGACCACGAAAACGGCACATGTATTTTGTCCGACAGAACAGACTTAAACTCTCCGAACAGAGATTAAACTCTCATGCAAAAATCAGACTGCTATTTATCACCAAATTGGCGTTTTAATGAGTGGAACATGTAGAATATGTCAAATGACAGGAATTATGACAGGTGATAAATAGCAGTCTGATTTTTGCATGAGGGTTTAATCTCTGTTCGGAGAGTTTATGTCTGTTCTGTCGGACAAAATAAATGTGCCATTTTCGTGTTCTGACCGTTCCAAATTTTTAACCTGTTCCACAATTAAAACTGCCCCTGTTACAGTGTTCCCATATATCAAAGTTTATCCGACGAGACACCCTTAAGCTATTAACAAATTTTCAGCTTGCTATTAATCAACTTTTTTTTCATACGCGGGATCCAGACCTATAAACGAAGCTGTTCGATATAAATTATATATGTAAAATCGTCATAGAAGTGTAACAAGTAAAGGAAGTACAGTAGAACCCCGAAAATCCGAACTAATTGGGGGGACAGCCTGTTCGGATTCCGAAAAGTTCGGATTATCCGAAAGTTAGCCTAACTAGCATTCAAAGTTTTCATTGTCGTTGATTTTGAGTCGCAAAACGTTCTCGTACGATTGTGGACAATATTTTTGGTCTCAAGTTGACTACGAGAGAATCGAAGTAAGTTTATGTTTAACCTTTATAAGTAAGTCTGGCTAATTGGTTTATGCCAAAGCCAATTATAAATAAAATAGTTATTTATGATATAAGTGTTAAAAGTACACGTTTAAGACACGCATGTGAAAGTTTGCAGAATGAGCGATAGCGAGTTCTGCAATTCACATGAGTGCCTTAAAAATGTACTTTTTAACACGCATATCATACAATATTTTTTCTACAAACGTAATTACAGTACAATATCTACAAAAACTTTTACTTGAACTTGACTGACATTCCAATTTTATATTTTTTTGACATTACATCAAAATTGCATATACGGTCAATACGAACTGCAGTGCCTTAAAATTTTTTTAAAGCACTAGTGCCTTAAAGTAGCATTTTTAACGCTCGTATGGAGTGCTAAAAATTGCATTTTTAACACGGTTGTAGAAAAAGACCTTTATAAGCACTACATATTAAAGTACGTCTTCATTTTTAACAAATTTTAAATACCAAAGTTCTATTAATCCTACATTGTTCAATTTTCTGGTTTTACTATGTATGATAAACATGTTTTTAAGTTTTTGTCTTGAATTTTTTAATTTTTTTTCACTTTCCGTTGGTTCGGATCTGCAGGGTTCTACTGTATAGCAATACAGATTTTATAGCGCCAATAAGCCAAAGATCAGTGAGCAAAGATAACACTTTCGTTCGAAAGACCAACTCAAAATCCAAAATCAAAGCGGAGATGGATTTAACACTATGAGAATCCGATTCTTCGATTTCAATTGTTTACCATTGGAAACGAAATAAAACATTTAATTTAACGAAACGTTTAAATGTATTACCAAGCGTGTTTATAAGAACACAAAGTATAAACCACGTACTGGAGGTCAAAAACTGATTTTGTTCCGGATATGATTCAAAGAGTCCACCATATCATATTGTATAACCGTCGAGTAAAAGTAGATATGTATCTCAAATCATACCACACACGGAATTTTAATTAATGAATTGGAAATTAAAAAAAACTTTGCAGTTGGTTCTGGTTGCCCCAGACCGGTGCAAAAAATAAATTGTTTGAATGTTTCCCTTGACCTTTTGGCAATTTTCGTTTAAATCCAAATGACCTTTTCCGCAATTGGATAACAGTTGACTAAACCTGCAAAGTATTACGAATATTTAGAGACAAATAAAAACTACCCTTTTGGAAAAGAAGGCAATTAAGTTTTGATTTATAGTCCAATCTTCAAGAGTTTTGACCTCTAAAAATCATACGAACAAGCTGAATTTTGCTGGGAATATCAATTTTTGGACACAAAAAAATGCAACAAAGTTTGCCTCTCCTACCCCCGGGCTTTTCCTTAAAAGCCTCCCTCTTAAGGGGCAGGAACGGAAAATATCGATTTACCAAGAATCTAAATGTTTCAAACAAGAAATGTAGCCGAGATAATTTTGAACAAAAATATTTGACCGTCGTGAGACAGGTTAGCTTTACCCTACTGATGACTCGTTGCGATAGTAATCCTGCTCAGTACGAGAAGGACCGCAGGTTCGGATATTTGGTTGACGCACTTACTCGAGCGGGTAATGGTGCGAAGCTATTATTACCATCCGTGGGATTATGCCTGAACGCCTCTTATGGCCCTGCTACACACTACGTCTTTCCTGAAGGCATGCCTGCAGAGACTCGTTTGTGCAGATAATAAGAGAGCGTGTATGGACGGCAAGACTGTATCGCGCGCAGGCCTCCAAGCGCGGCCTGTACTCTCGTCGACATGCTGAAGATTTTACTTGTGCAGTTTTAGGTTCAACAGTTTTACTTGAACGTGTGGCCGGCAGTTCAGTCCGCTCTTCAGTTCCGCAAAAACTTTCAAGGTGGATAGACCAAGACCAGACGCAATGAGCGACATCAGAAGGGTTTCAAAATATGTAATTCTTAATTGAATTTATAGACTTATACAAATCTTTGTCGACATTATGGAAGGTGAAGAGTAGAGAATATTCCGAAAGGATGTTGTAGTGTGATGTTGATAGTGTGTAGCCTGGCTATAAGGCCGTATCCTTTTTAGTCAAAGGTGGCAACGATATCTCTTGGAGTTCCGAGAGTCGAAAGGCTCAAAACAATGTGACTTTACTAGGCAATCGTAGTTCGCTACCCTTATTATTCGCTACCCTATTAGGGTGGTTCGAAAAAAACTTTTTTTCTTATTTCAGATCGCTATAGTGCGCAAAAGTTGCCATTGGTATAGACTTGAAAAAAGCACTAATTATTATTTTTTTATTAATTTGTCTTCCGGTCGCGCAATGCCATCGAAGTTAGCAAAAATTGTGAAAAATCTTAATTTTTCACATATTTTTTTAACAGGCCAGATGGTTTTAATTGCGTTCCTATACCATGAATTAACTACTAAAAGTATAAAAACAACATAATACAAAATGAGTAAAATTAGTAGTTTTTGCAAAATTTCGAAGTTTGACTGTTTGGTGCAATTTAATCATACGACTTTTAGAGATGGTATAGTTTAATTCAATCACAATAATATATTTAAAATCCAAGCATATAAGATAAATTTTGATATTCAATTGTTATTCGGTCGCGCAGCTTCGTCAAAAACAGCTGACAACCGAGAGGCGAGGCGAAAGTGACGAATGCCAGCGAAGCGCGCGCAGCCACAAGTAAAGATACATGCGGGAATACCTCTACAATGGAGTATTTGTCTTCTCCATTACAACGAACTGCCATTCCACCACCTTTTCCAACACTTAGATGGAAACACAACAGGCCCAATAGGATATTCCGGACCAATTGGAAAGGCCCTACCTGATTGTGAAAGACTACCACTTATTGATTTTAATCCTATTGATTGTGAAATTCCAAAAGTTGACAAGCGTATTCTTAGCCAGCACCAACAATTGTACTTGCTTGAGATATCAGAAGTCATCAAGTCAGGACATTGTTCAGAAGACTTTGTAGTGGGTACGTGATCCTAGCCCAACGTATGGGCCTAGACATGATTACAAAATCATTGAGTCTTCAAGGTACTTACCAGAAGAGCTGCTTCAAGTTGTTGATCCCGTTTTACAACGGAATGCTTACTTTGCCCATCCCGAAAATTTACTTTTGGCTATGGTAACTGATGAAAGAAACCATGTCCGAGAGCTGGGCTTTAGGCGTATCATGAAGGAAAAACAAGCAATATCTGAAAGTGACTCTTATCAGAATCTTTAAACCACCAAACTTAAACTTTGAATCTAAATAGTATTACGAAATTATCAAATGGAACACCAGTACACTGACTCCCCTCTACTGCTAAGAACATTGACTAATGAAGAGATAAAACAGTATGTGAGCAATGACTTCAAGCTTGTTATGAGTATAGATATATATTTACTTTGCCATGCCATACACAGGCAGTTGTATTTACTTTGCCATGCCATACACAGGCAGTTGAAAGATGCGTTAAGCTAGTGACTGAAGCTTCAAGAAAGTGTGTGGACACAGTTCCAGAGACGGCTATATTAGAACCACATTATTGCATCGCTCAGCGATGCCAACGATTAAAATCAACAACAACTGGTAGTCTTTCACAATCAGGTAGGGCCTTTCCAATCGGTCCGGATATTCTATAGTGCCTGTTGAATTTCCATCTAAGTGTTGGAAAAGGTGGCGGAATAGCAGTTCGTTGTAATGGAAAAGACAAATACTCCATTGTAGAGGTCTTCCCACATGTATCTCTATTTGTGGTTGCGCGAGCTTCGCTGGCATTCGTCACTTTCGCCTCGCCTCTCAGTAGTCTGCTGTTTTTGACGAAGCTGCGCGACCGAATTCCACTTGAATATCAAAATGTATCTTATATGCTTGGATTTTAAATGTATTCTTGTAATTGAATTAAACTATAGCATCTCTAAAAGTCGTATGATTAAATTGTACTGAACAGTCAAACTTTGAAATTTTACAAAAACTACTAATTTTACTCATTTTGAATTATGTTGCGCGACCGGAAGATATGAAACAAATAATGTATAATAAGTGCATTTATATTGATTTTACATACTTTTAGTAGTTAATTCATGGTATAGGAACGCAATTAAAACCATCTGGCATGTTTAAAAAAAATATGAAAAATTAAGGTTTTTCACAATTTTCGCTAACTTCGATGGCATTGCGCGACCGTAAGACAAATTAATTAAAAAATAATAATTAATAGCGATCTGAAGTAAGGAAAAAAGTTTTTTTCGAACCACCCTACTTACTATACGACTCACTAAGTCTGTCATTAATTCTCAGGACTCAGGAATCACAGCTGTCAAAAGCTATTTCAAGGACTTGGGTTTATCGACCTAAATGAATGACTATCATTTCGGTTTCTTGTTTTGGCGAGTCATTTAATTTGTTAGGTCACGTATTTATCGAATAAATAAATAAATACAATCTCGTATCGAATAACTACTTTGCCAGAAGTTTTGTAAGTTACTTTGGATAGAATAGAATAGTTCACAGCATCTCCGTATCTGAAGTTCAGGGAAAATATAACTTGGAGGACACAATCTAATACATATAAATAAATATTAACTATGTAATATTATATTATTTTAATGATTTCCGTTAAATTTGTCAATGTTCGACTGGTATATTATTTGACAAATAATGACATGATTTCGAAGTCAGTTAAGTATGATATAATGCATATAATGCCCTAGGGCGTTATTTTGAAAAATAGCGCCCTAGGGCATTAAATTTAAGTAACTAGTTAAATACTGTCAAGTTGACAAATAACAACCTAAGTAAAACTATGGTTACTACAATTACCTTACGACTATTGCTGGTAAATGTACTTATTTGAAAACTAATTAATTCAAAATTCATTCAAATTTTTGCATATAAAGAATAATTTAGTCGGACATTAAACGTTGAAGGCACCACGGGTATTATAGATAATAACGCTTTCGTTCAACGTATAAGGCCGATGCCACATTATGCGTTTTGAACGGATGCGGTGAAAACGCATCCGTTTCCAACGCAACCGGACCGACATGTCACACTATGCGTTTAGTCTTGTGCAGTTTGTAAGCGCGTACCGATGACTCAAAACGCATCCGTTTCCAACGCAACCGGACCGATCTGTCACACTATGCGTTTTCACCGGATGCGGCGGAAACGCATCCGGTCAAAACGCATAAGGCCGATGCCACATTATGCGTTTTGAACGGATGCGGTGAAAACGCATCCGTTTCCAACGCAACCGGACCGACCTGTCACACTATGCGTTTAGTCTGGTGCAGGTAGTAAGCGCGTACCGATGACTCAAAACGCATCCGCTTCCAACGCAACCGGACCGATCTGTCACACTATGCGTTTTCACCGGATGCGTCGGAAACGCATCCGGTCAAAACGCATAGTGTGACAGATCGGTCCGGTTGCGTTGGAAGCGGATGCGTTTTGAGTCATCGGTACGCGCTTACTACCTGCACCAGACTAAACGCATAGTGTGACAGGTCGGTCCGGTTGCGTTGGAAACGGATGCGTTTTCACCGCATCCGTTCAAAACGCTGTACCCTCGGGAAAAGGCCCTCTGTATATACCTACACCATTGACCTCAAGCGTCATTATCCTTATAATACCCTTATTATGGCTCTCACCAATTTGCATTCATAGTTATTTTCAATGCAACACCTACTTATTGTATTAACTATTATAATACATAATCCATAAGATTACCCACCCGTATGATACGTAATCCGTCGTGGTAGGCAACAGCCGGCAACATCGCGCTTAGTCACTTACCTTTTGTCTTCCCAACGGTCCGCGGTCCGCATACTTGTTGATACTTTTGAATGTTGGCGATCTTGAATCTTCTACTTGCGAATTTTTCCGATTAATAAGTTGCAGCAAGGCAAAGGCAGTCGGGAGTAGTGAGGTACAACGGTGGTTCAGTGATTTTGTGTCTGTTACTTTTACACGGGTGGTGGAAAGAAAAATAAGCAATCATGGTGTCTGGAAAATTGGTAGGTTTTGCTAGCTAAGAATAGTTTTTGATTTTTTTAAAGTTTTTTTTTTCAAATTATTTCATATTTTTGCGGCATTTTTTGAGGTTTGAGTAATGCTTGAGCCACTGCATCTGAAAATCCTTAAATATGGGGATAAATAATTCTTAATCATTAAATTCTTTAACGGAATAAAAGCGTTTTGGTAAAATTGTGGGTTGGGTTAGGCCACTTTGCATCTCATAGCGTCAAAAGTATTGACTGGCTAAATACTCAAGAGAAATACTCAAGGGAAATAAGCAAAATTTAACGGTGGCCACGACATCACAATAGTCACCGGGTATTTGAATACTTTTTTCCTTTACTATATAGACGTGGATCCCGCGTACCAAAAAAAAGTTGATTAATAGCAAGTTGAAAATTTGTTAATAGCTTAACGGTGTCTAGTCGGACAAACTTTGATGTATAGGAACACTGGAACAAGGGAAGTTTTAATTGTGAAACAGGTTAAAAATTTGGAACGTCAGACTACGAAAACGTTACATGTATTTTGTCGGACAGAACTTCCAATTATTGATTTGTTACTATTTCATTAAACTCTCATGAAAAAATCAGACTGGTGTTTATCACCAACTGGGCATTTTAATCAGTGGAACACGAAGAACATGTCAAATTGTCAAATGACAGGAACCATGTTGGTTAGTAATAGCAGTCTGATTTTTGCACGAGAGTTTAATGAAAGGGTAACAAATCAATTGGATGTTCTGTCCGACAAAATACATGGGACGTTTTCGTAATCTAATGTTCTAAATTTTTAAACTGTTCCACAATTAAAACTTTCCCCGTTTCAGTGTTCCCGTACATCAAATGTTGTCCGACTAGACACCGTTAAGCTATTAACAAATTTTCAGCTTGCTATTAATCAACTTTTTTTTGGTACGCGGGATCCAGGTCTAATAATATAGCTATAGTAAGAAAACTTATAATGTTTTCTACAGAAATGTTGGCGTTATTTTTTAATTACTTAGGTATTAACAATTTAGTGCGAAACAATAAATAGATCCCATTAAAAAGGTATCCATTTATATTTTTAAATACCTAAAAACATTTTATCTGTTATGAGAGAAAATTCTTTAAAATGGCGTATTCTAAAATTTTTTAAATTATTTTTTCTCCAAAAAAACATCAAAATAAGACAAAATAGTTAACTAACTTTTGTAAAAATGAACATAAACTTTTGTGATTGCTCTCAAATGCTATTTGTTCTGGAGCTAAATTTTCATATGGCATCTTAATGCAATTTACTATTATTGTTGGGAATAAGCCACAATTTTACTTTAAAACCAAGTTTATTTACCGCTTCGACTTCCATTTCCACTTCGGAAAAAAATACAAAACATTAATAACTTAAACATTAATAAATTAAACAAAATTTGTTTTTGTTGTTAAAAAAAAATCTTCTAGTAATTTAATTGTATCTGACTCATTCATATTGCCAGTTATTATTGAAGATCTAAGTGGAATAATGAGGAATGTCACATTTTCTAAAATTTGGAGTTTCCTAGTGAATGAAGGTGATTATTTCATTCATACAAGATTCTGACCAATAGAAAGCTACAGACATAAAAATTAAACCGATAATTTTTGATAATATCCCGTCGTCAAGTATATTAAGTCAGATGCCCTTCGTTGCTACGAAAAAATACATTCAGTGACATTAATGACAATTAATGTTTTAAAAATTATAAAACTGATGACTTTCAACCGTCAAATATGTACCTATAACAACAAACTGTGTGTTTAATTGTACTAATATTTGTACTTACGTAAATAAATCACAATAAAATTTTGGTTTTGAACAGTTTTATTCATGAAATAATCGCAACAAATTGCACTCGATCTCTAAAATTATTATCGAATTTTTGCCCTCGTGACACTTTGACATAATTTCACTCCCCTTCGGGTCGTGAAATTATAACTGTCAAAGTGTCACTCGGGAAAGATTCGATAATTTTAGAGCTCTTGTGCAATTACTACTGATAATTTGACTTCTCTATCATATGAAACCTACACTGTACCTCTAAAAAGCTTAATAACAATGTTATTATATTACAAAAAATAAAATTTTTATTAGGATTTTTAAAGGTAGATACAGTGTAAGTTTCAGATGATATAGAAGTCGCCTATCACCTTTATTTGTTAGGAAACTCAATATTTTAGAAAATGTGACATACCTCCTTCTTCCACTTGAGTCTTCAATTCATACATATACATTTTAAAGTAGATGACTTCAAAATTATTATATTGTCAATAGTTTTTAATTGCGTTCCTGGGACGACTTTATTTTTAGATAGCTCATTAGATTACAGAAATCAACGTTAATTTAAAAAAAAACCGTCAAAAAAACATAGCATGTGATTTGTCTTTAAAAAGATAGTCACATGCAATGACGACAGTAAAATTCTCCTTGGTGATCGCATTGTAAATAAGGAAAAAGTAATAAAAAAGGTGTTTTATAGTGCAAACCCTCAAAATTTCAGCTCGATCCTTTCTTTTAAAAGTTATTGGTTTAAAAATGGTTTTTCCCTTAAGTTATTTTTTGCAATAACAGAAAATAATGAAGATACGGTAATTATACGGATAGTAAGGTGATGAAGACTTCTACTTTTGATGTGCACCAAAAAAGGTTCGAAAAAAATCAAAACCAAAAATCGTTTTGCCAAGTTACTGTTATTTTTACAGGACAGTTAACAATTAGAATAACTTTTAAACTATTACTAGTAGATCAAGAAGTATTTTTTTCATATTTGCACAGCTGACAATTTTTACAAAATGTGTGTCAGGATTTAAAAGAAAAAAGCTATTCTGGGGCGAATAGGTAAAAATGTGATGTATGATACATACTCATGAAAAATTGAATTTGAGATTATCACTGAGATTATCACATGCAGACGTTAAAATTTGTATTACCTATTGTCATTAGCTTGAGGGGAATTGGTAGCACTCTTCCTTTCTAGAATTAGTTTTGTTGTTTTTTGGATTCTTCTTGTTCATCCTTTTTTTTTAAATTAATTTAGCCCATCATTATGATTAAAAAATACGTTTGATTTTTGCTTTATTTCGCTAGGATTAAACAGCCATGATTGGGACAATGGTGATATGCACGGTTCAGGACATATTTTTGATAATTATTAAATTTTTTCTTGTATTCAAATCCAGTTTTTACCATTTATATCTAAATTAAGCTTTGCATTATAAATAACTTTTTTTATTCCTATTATTTAGAATATAATAGCGCAAAATATAATAAACCTTGAATGGGTATCTAAGGCAAATAAATAGTGTTATAAACATTATAAGCATATAAAAGTGTGCAACACACGACAATAACATTTATATATTCGGGATATTAGACCTGGATCCCGCGTACCAAAAAAGGGTGATTAATAGCAAGCTGAAAATCTGTTAATAGCTTAACGGTGTCTAGTCGGACGAACTTTGATGTATGGGAACACTGGAACAGGGGAAGTTTTAATTGTGGAACGTGATTTTAATAATTGTGGAACATGTCATCCTGACAAGTTTATGATTGTGAAAACTAGCAGGTTGTTTTCAAGTTTATTCAATAGCAAACTTTATATAATATGAAAAAATGTTTGTCCGACAAATATGTGGGGCATTTTAATAAGTCCGGCACGTAGAACATGTCAAATGACAGGTATTTAATTGGTGGTAAATAGCAGTCTGATTTTGGCATGAGAATTTAATGAAAGGGTAACAAATAAATTGGAAGTTCTGTCCGACAAAATACATGGGATGTTTTCGTAGTATGACGTTCCAAATTTTTAACCTGTTCCACAATTAAAACTTCCCCTCTTCCAGTTTTCCCGTACATCAAAGTTTGCCCGACTAGACACCGTCCAGCTATTAACAAATTTTCAGCTTGCTATTAATCAACTTTTTTTTGGTACGCGGGATCCGGGTCTATATATTCTACCACATTTTAGTTATCCATTTACATATGTGTCATTTGAATTAAACAATAACGAGAAGTAAATACCACAGATGCACGTTGACCAAATTACACATACATTAAATGTAAATAAACTTGTTAAAATACACTTTTATTGCAATATGCAAGTGTACATACAAATAAAACAATAAAAACCTGTAATGAGTGTATGCTCAATTTAAGATTCGTAGATCAAAAGCTTTGACGTCCTGCTACAGATACATAGATAGAGATATAACCCCTTTAACAACTGTTTATAAAATACTAGCAATGCTCCATACGAAAGGCTACAGGTTTACACATTTCGGCATATGTACTTGGAAAATACCAGACCGGATTTACTCCAAGAAAATCAGCAATACACCAGATTATTTATTCAATAAGATAGATCCTCGCGAAGACATTAGAATTTTACCTATCACCCATCAGCTATTCGTCGACTTTAAGGCCGTGTTCGAAAGTGTCAAGAGGACAGTGCTATATTAACCCTTTCATCTCCTGTTTAACACTTTGACTGCCAAAAGCCATAATATTGAAAAAACGAAGTTCCTTCCAGCCGCAAATATTTTTATCCCATATAATACACATACAAACGAGAATCAATTGTTATAAAACTGACTTTACGCGGTTGACTTTACTATTTTATTATTTATGTTTTTAGGCACTAAGTTTAATTTATTTATTTTTAATAACTTACTTCTAAACAAATGAAAGACACTGAATCTTTTTATTTTACAAACTACAATATCTAATTTATGTATTACACTAAATCTATTAATTTATTTTCATAATTACAACTTCAAAAATATCGCGCCCGATACATGTCAAGTACACCGACGTATTCATATTCACAACTCCCTGCTAATTTCAAAATCCCTCTTATTTATACAATGCTTAATCATCTCGAATACAAAAGAATGATCCAAAATAAGCGAGTATTTACATAACTTAAAGCACGTAAAATCGATTTTTCTAGTACAATAACCAAAGAACAATTATTAGAAAAAGGTTTGTAAACAAACTCGATCGAGATCTTTCTTTAAATTAGGGTCCCTCACAGGTGCATAAATCATTGTACAAATAAAAAGGTTCTTGGTAAACACTTTCGGCGCCTGTTAGTCCGGGAGCTGAAAACAGTAAGGTGACATAATTGTGTCACAATAATTGGTGACTCTCGCGGCTATAGAATCAAATTGCCCATGCATCACGGCATGCTTCTCGTGGCAGTCAAAGTGTTAATATTTCCAACCTCAGCTCCTGTCCCGGCAGGAATAATAGGGAATAATAATAAAATTTTAAATTCGAAAAAAATCCTATAAATCACAACAGAACATAACTTAAAACATGTATCAAGGATAAAAAAAGTTGTTTTTGTGTTCCGCTTGGCCCCTAAAGTCGAGAGAAAATTGAAATTATAGCAGCCAGCCAAAAACGGCTTAAAAGTAAACCTACTAAGTGAAAACACTGGGTGGTCTGATAAGTAACCTTCTTGAAAATGAAAAGCATGATTTTCCAGAAAATTCTTTTATTTTATTCGGTATAATCTCCTTTCGGATAATAAGATTCTGGAATCTCTGCAAAATAGGCGTTTGTTTCGTCAATTATCTCTTCGTCCGAGGTGAATTGTTTATTTACGAGCTATCTCTCCAGATTTGGGCACACGTAATAATCGAAGGGTGTCAGATCGGGAGAATAGGTCGAATGAGAAATCAATTCGAGGCCCAACTCATGAATTTTTGCCATTTGTCATAATGCTAGTGTGAAAGAGTGCATTGTCTTAGAGAAACAACACTTTTTGGCTATGGGCCGGCGTTCCTGCTTCCATTTCTCCAATAATCCACAATAATATTGGTTATTGATAGTTTTATCCTTTTCAAGATGGCAAATTAAAATCATGCCTTTGATTGCAATCTCAAAATACAGTTATAGGTCTTGATCCTGCGTATGAAAAAAAAGTTGATTAATAGCAAGCTGAAAATTTGTTAATAGCTTAAGGATGTCTAGTCGGATAAACTTTGATATATGGGAACACTGGAACAGGGGCAGTTTTAATTGTGGAACAGGTTAAAAATTTGGAAAGATCAGACCACGAAAACGGCACATTTATTTTGTCCGACAGAATAGACTTAAACTCTCCGAACAGAGATTAAACTCTCATGCAAAAATCAGACAGTGCGGCAACATAGCGTCTGTTACATCCCTGTGTTTTTGTATTCAAACAGCCAAAGGTGGCGATATCAAGTTACTATAGCAACCAAGTAATACATCGATTACAACAAAAAAGAAGACTCCACGTCAGAATTAATTTTAGAATTGTCACTTTTGTAATAGAAATGAATATTCCCCTTTAGAGGGCGTTCTAACCATACTGCGATATAAATAGTTTTAATTTATATCGAGAAACTACGGTCGTATTGGTGTAAATTTGTCTTCCTCAGAGTCTCCTTGACAACAGGTAGACCTAGAAATAGTACTATCGGAGGATGGACGGAGACAGATTTAAATCAAAACGAAACCGTAGATTTTCTTATTTTACTTTTGTAATAGGTATAAATTTGTTCTATTTTATTCACACAAAAATATTCTACAGTCCACACCAAGTTTAATTTATCTGCCATAAGATAATCCAACAATAGCTATCCTCAAGGGGGGGGGGCCGTAGGGGTTGAAATCAACATTTTTTTTGTGAATTTTTTTGAAAGTATGAGAGAATAATTTTATTTTTAAATTAAATAAGCATATTAATATTATTCAAAGAATATTAAAAAAAAAAGATTCAAGAAAAAATATTGAAAAATAAGCCAACTTCATTGTTTTCGCGTCAGCACGCTTGAACGTAATGAACACCTGTCAATAGCTGTTCTCATTTTCTTTTGTAAATTACTCCGCGGTTCAAAAAGATATTCCGGTACCTATGCATTATTTTACGATTTGACAGACAAACTGAAAATAAAACAGAAATTGAAAATAAGAGTTGACAATATGTACTTTAAACGCTTTTTCCTCAAAACTGCTTTTTTTAAAGGCTGTAGACATTGTAACTCAAAAACTACTTGACCGACCCACCTGGAATTTTGTATATATTTTCTTTAGACATTCCTATATATTTTTTGTTTTATGCTTATTTTTTATTTAACAATAACAAATATGTTGATTTTCGCTCGTTTTTGTGCAAAAAATGTCGTTGTTTTGATTTCTGAGTGATACCAAAATGTCAAAAATCGTTATAACTTAAAAAACTCGACAGAGTTATCTCGGTAAACATATAAGCTAATAAAATCTTTTTAAATCTTCTGTTTACTATGATCCAATGATAAGTTCGGATGTCCACCGCAAAATCCATTTTTGTCTTTAAAAATTTGCCACCGTTGGCTTATTTTTCAATATTTATCTGTCTGTGAGTCGCCACTATCTATACTCAACTACGCTAAACCGAGGTTTGGATGCGTAATACAGGGGTTGTGTGCGTTATATAGGCGTTTGCTACATTCAATATTCATTAGACAAGGGTTTTAATTTATCTCCGCAAATCGTACAAATTCGTTATATCGAGGGTTAAAATCGAGATAATTCATTATATAGGCGTATTTTTTACATTGAGTGTTATGGACGTTTGAAGAGGATTTAAAAAAATTCGTTATATCGGGGAATTCTTTATATCAGGGTTCATTATATCGGGATTCCACTGTATATACGTAATTTTTGAGACCGTAGTAGTGCCCTAATCGACGAAGGAGGTTACTTATTAGACAACCAGTTACATCTTGACCTACACTATACTCTTATTTGCATACAAATAATATTATATGAATACATACTACAATAAAATTAATAGCCTTATACCTTATAGTCACATATTTAGCATCCTATTAGTTCGAGCTGGATTTTAGCTGTCGTTTGTAGGTGTATAAGAGACCTGTCAAAGATAATTTTCTGGATTCCACTGTATATACGTAATTTTTGAGACCGTAGTAGTGCCCTAATCGACGAAGGAGGTTACTTATTAGACAACCAGTTACATCTTGACCTACACTATACTATTATTTGCATACAAATAATATTATATGAATACATACTACAATAAAATTAATAGCCTTATACCTTATAGTCACATATTTAGCATCCTATTAGTTCGAGCTGGATTTTAGCTGTCGTTTGTAGGTGTATAAGAGACCTGTCAAAGATAATTTTCTGGATTGTTTACTTGAGTGGCGCTACATCATATTATTGTCAAATTGTTGAATCTTTTCTAATTGGCAACAGTTACTTCAGTAATCAAGCAAAAAGGAAGTCAATTAAAACAGTAAATATAGACTTTTCTGTACACTTAAATATACACATTATGCACCAAAGTCCATCGAATTGAAGGTGACGTACCTTTGAACAGACATTATTATTTATAGACTGTTCGTTTTTGAAGGAACACGAAGCATTTTTCGATTTTAGCGTAATTTATGTTGTTTATTTAATAAGATTGCGGACAACAGGTTGAAATTAATTTATTCGTGAGCACCTTGGAATTTTCGGTTACGTAATATTCTCACGTTATGTAATGGCATTCGAGATAAAAAATACGGTGATATGGAGGATGCAGGTCGTGCATTTCATACATATATTTCTCATAGAAATAAAACTTGTGTATATATACTAATGGAAATAGTTAGTTATTGGGTTTGTTGTTTAAAAGAACATTACACCTTGAACTCATTAACTCTTTAATGTTAATAAAAATCCATTCGCATATTATTATTTTAAATATTATATTCATATGGGATTAAGCCACAATTGATTGTAACGGAAATTGCATTTTTTACTAATATTTGGCGTTTCGATTTTCTTTTCACTTCGGAAATCGTTTTAAAAATTCTGCAAAAATGTTTTTTGGTACTGACAACGTAACCAAAGCTTGCTACATACATAAAATTGAAATATCATGTCTATTATCAATGCGAATTGTATAGTGATTATTGATTTTTTTCCATAGGACACTCTGATCAAAAGATATCGGATTTTAACCGTCGAATTAATCCAAAGGGCCTAGCCGGGTAAGATGATGAAAACTGCCCCCAACTCGATTCGAATTCCATGTAGGTCACCGTCTAGCACATATTATAGTGAAACTAACTTTTTGAAATTTTTAGCCCCCTAGGTGGTCATGTGACCCACCTAGAGCCTAATTAGGGTTTTTATGTTTTTATTTTTTTATCTCAGCCGCATCGAGAACTAGCGAAAAACTTCAGATAAAAAAGTTGTAAGCTTTAAAAAGTTCTGCCCGAAAATTTTTTTTTAATTTTTGGCGGGAAGTTTAAATTTTACAACGATTTTAAAATTTTAAACGAGTATAAAAAAATAACTAAGACATTCGTTTTCACGAAAGAAATATGTAACTTGTATTTTTGCATAATATTTCACCCTGAATTTTTTCAAATTTTTAAAATTGGTGAAACGCCCTTTTAAAAATAAAAAACCGCATTTTTTCGGTTTTTTTTTTGTTTTTTGATACAATTTTATACATATTTTTCAAAAAAGGTAACACCGTCACTAGAATAGGTAAAAAACTGAAAAATAATTGGGGTTTGCTTAATAAAAAATTTTTGTATACATTTTCAAGATACAATCGTTGAAGAAAACAAAATTTTACACATTTTTTGAGATTTTGACGAAATTACTGGCAACATTGTAATAAAATTTGGCGAGTTTTAAGAGGTAGTTGTTGTGCATTTTTTGACATACAATTAATAATTTTATATTTATCATTGTCGCGCATAGGGGTAATGGTCTGAACTTTTTAAAGAAAAAAGATAGTACGCCACTGACATATTTCAAATTAACAATCGTTTTTGAATTCCTCGTTCAATTTGTGACAAAAAATCTATCTCCCTATTTTTTCATACGACGCGCCATTTTTATTCAAAAAATAAAACATCTTAACCCTTACAAAGTATTCGAACTTCTACTAGTTTCTACATCTACATAAACTCGTACATCCATTATAAAAACTAATTCGAATACTTTGGAAGCGTTAAGGTATTTTATTTTTTGCAGCAAAACAACGCGTGGTATGAAAAAAATGAGAAGATAGTTTTTTTTTGTCGCAAATTGAACGAGGTATTCAAAAATGACTGTTAATTTGAAATATGTCAGTGGCGTACTATCTTTTTTTCTTTGAAAAGGTCAAACCGTTACCCCTATGCGCGCCAATGATGAATATTAAATCCTTAATTGTATGTCAAAACATGCACAATAACTACCTCTTAAGACCCGCCAAGTTTTATTACAATGTTGCCAGTAGTTCCGGCAAAATCGTAAAAAATGTGTAAAATTTTGTTTTCTTCAACGCCCTGTATCTTGAAAATGGATGACGTTACAAAAAATTTTTTATTAAGCAAACCCCAATTATTTTTCAGTTTTTTACCTATTCTAGTGACGATGTTACCTTTTTTGAAAAACATGTATAAAATTGTATCAAAAAACGAAAAAAAAAAACAAAAAAATGCCGTTTTTTATTTTTAAGGGTGCGTTTCACCAATTTTAAAAATTTGAAAAAATTCAGGGTGAAACAATATGCAAAAATACACGTTATATAATTTTTTCATGAAAACGAATGTCTTAGTTATTTTTTTATACTCATTTAAAATTTTAAAATCGTTCTAAAGCAGCGGTTCTCAATCTTTTTGTGTCATGTACCACCAAATACTTTTTATTATTTTTTTGTACCACCTAACTGAAATACATATCTAACTAGGTGATCTAATTAACTGTAATAGTGGTGCTGATTTTGGCTGTTTTTGCGATTTGTGTACCACCTCAAAAAATGAAATGTACCACCAGTGGTACATGTACCACAGATTGAGAACCGCTGTTCTAAAGATTAAATTTCCCGCCAAAAATGAAAAAAAAAATTTCGGACAGAACTTTTTAAAGCTTACTTTTTTATTTAAAGTTTTTCGCTAGTTCTCGATGCGGCTGAGATAAAAACATAAAAACCCTAATTAGGTTCTAGGTGGGTCACATGACCACCTAGGGGGCTAAAAATTTCAGAAAGTGAGTTTCACGGTGACCTATATGGAATTCGAATCTAGTTTGGGGCAGTTTTCATCATCTTACCCGGCTAAGCCCCTTTATTTAAAAAATTGATTTCGCCCATAACTGACATTTTTATTGTAATAAACATTTTTGTTCAAAATTTTCATATTTGTATGTTTTTCTATGGCGTGCAGATTCCTAATAAATCCCCCCCATCTTTTTTGGGTCTCAAAATTGATATTCTTACAACTTGACTATTAGACCAGGGCATGTAGCACTAAAAACACACCGGAATAAATCGATTTTTAAATACATACAGCAGAGACTTACAACTTTTTGCATTGTGTTCAGGATGATGTCAGGAAAAAATCTACAACGGAAAAATGGGTGGAAATGCATAATTGCATTAAATTGATGCTAAAGAGATTACTCGGGAGGTTTTTGGTGTTGATGAAAACGAATATGCCATCGGAACAACATCAACATGAGTAGAACATCAACAGGAGCACAGGAAACATACGCAGAGTTAAAAACACAAACAAAAATGCTAGGTCTGGAAATTAACACAGAAAAAACAAAAATAATGACGAGAAGAAATATAGTCCCACAAAATATTATACATGAAGATGACATTGAAACGGTTGGAAAGTTTACATACCTGGGAGTAGAAACATATGCCGACGGATCAGAAGATGAAGAAATACGGAAGGGAATAACGCAGGCAAACATAGCTTATTTTGCCCTCTCCCATATATTTCGGTCTAAAAGTGTCCACCGAAATACAAAGATGAGAATCTATAAAACTTTAATTCGACCAATAACATGCTATGGCAGTGAAGCCTGGCTCCTAAAAGAAACATCCAAAAACAAACTCGACACATTCGAAAGGAAAATACTGAGGAGAATACTAGGACCTGTGAGGGAAAATGGAATCTTCAGAAGTCGATACAACAACGAACTTTATCAACTTTATAAGGAAGCACCCCTGTCAGACTTCATTAGAATACAAATATTTCAATGGGCCGGACATGTGATAAGAATGGGAGAGAATAGGCTACCAAAAAGGGCACTGAATGCTAGAATGCAGGGAAAGAGACCGGTTGGAAAGCCAAGAAAGCGCTGTGAAGACACAGTAAACAGCGACGCACAAGCCCTTTTAGGAGTCTGTGTATGGAGAAGAGCAGCCACAGACAAGCAAGGGTGGAGGCAAAAAATAAAGGAGGCCAAGGCTCAATTTGGGCTGTAGTGCCGTAGAAGAAGATCGGAACAACACCCTTAGCACCTGGTGTCTAGGGTCAAGCCATTTTATGGAGTTTCTAGTGATTTCGGCACTAAATTGATGCAAACAAATGACAAGGAGAGTTTTTGGTGTTGCTAAACACGAATACACCATCAGAACCGACTCCCGGAGCACCTAGTGCCCACGGTAACTGTTAAGTAACGTCATCTTCTGGAGTTTCGAAGGATTTGTCACTGAATGCAAGCGATTAGATTACTAGGCGGTTTTTGGGGTCGCTGAATACGAATACTCCATCAGAACTGACGCCCGGACCACCTAGTGCCCAGTGTAACTGCTAAGCCATGTTATCTTCTGGAGTTTGGAGGGTTTTTGGGCACCAGGTGCACGGGGTGTCGGTTTTGATAGCGTATTCTTGTTCAGCAACCCTAAATCTCCCCGAGTAATCTTTTTGCATCAATTTAGTGCCGAAAACCCTCGAAACTCCAGACGACGTGCTTTAGCAGTGAACCTGGGCACCAGGTGCTCCGGCGGTCGTTTCTGATGGCGCATTCGTCATCATCCACCGCAAAAACCCCCGAGTAACAAAATCTGCCCCTTAATACACTTATTTTGACATGTTTATGCACTTTTGGATTTGGATGCATTTATGTACTTTAAAATGCAACTATGCATTTCCACCCATTTTTCTATTGTAGACTTTTTTCTGGACATTCTGGGTGCTGTATTTAAAAATAGATTTATTTTGTGCTAAATGCGATGGTCTATATTAGTAAAAATTGTTAAAAATCTTTCGTATATCGGCACATACATGCAATGAAACTTATTTTTTGGTAGGTTATACGGGGTATTCGACGAAACTAATTTTGCTCGTGTATATGTCTTCAAATGATTATCTGTATTATTGGGAATCTCCGTTCTGTGACCCCCTAACAGATAAAATGATTGAATTAATAAACCGTCTCTACTTAAAAATAAAGGCAGGAAAAATAATGGCAGTATTGAAGAACGCCTTTGTGCTCTCTAAACGATTCTTTTTTTGCTCGGCTTCTTTTTCAAAGTCTAATTATCAGTTTGACTTTTTGCACACAAAAATATAATATGTATGGAATAGAAATATTCGCTTCTGTGTTTAGTGAATTAACAACTTGAACGAAATTAACTGTGATTTTGTGTTGTGAATATTAAGTTATATTATTAAAAATAAGTGTTTTTATCGGGATTATACGATTTTTTTAGGATTATACTAATTATTAGCCAGTTTATTATCGTACGTATCGATTTTGGCGTTATTGTTTCTGATAAAAATAATTAACTGAGGTAAAGCACGTCCGCATGTTTCCATTTGTACATTATTGGCACATAAACAGTAGTCCTCTTCTTCTTGTTATTTCTGTCTTTTTAATAGGTATTTCCGTATTTTATTTTTAGAAAGCTTTATCATTTTTCTTACTTTGGCAATGGGCGTTATCCCTTGCTTTTATCACTTTTTTTTGTTAATTTGTTCTGATTTTTTTCTGCTGTGTAACGGGGGCATCCATAAACTACGTCGTAAAAAATTTGGACTTTTTAATACCCTCCCCCCCTCCGTCGTAATTCGTCGTTTACAGACGACCCCCCCCCCCATGTCGACGTCGTCATTGCAGTTTACGACCCCCCTTTCAGTGATTTAAAAAAATTAAATGCTATTTCTGTTTTTTTTAATCTTTTTTAATCAACCTTGAAACTTTATTTGCGAATGTATCATAACAAAAACAATTAAGGGGGTAGACGCAAAATCTTGGTCCAATGCTATTTAAATGCATTCTTTTTTCGAATCCTGAGAAAACTAATAAATATATTTGAAAAATATAAACGCAGAATGAAAGATTACATTATTACCGAGGGCTGAAAGTCCCTTAGAATAAACAAAAGGTTTCTTTTGAATGAAATTTTTGAACTTAAAAATCAGACTAAATATTCTCTTTTTTTATCCCTGTAACTTATTAAAATAAACATTATATATGTTTTCAGAAACTTTTGGCCCTCGGTAATAATGTAATCTCTCAATCTGCGTTTCAATTTTTCAGAAATTTTTATTAGTTTTCTGAGTATTCGAAAAAAATGAATGCATTTAAATAGCATTGGACCAAGATTTTGCGTATAAATCTTCTGTAAGTATAAATACTTAGGACTTACTAACTAAATAGAACACAATATTTTATTTCCATGCATTCTTTCAGAACTATTTTTTCACACACAGTATGTAGCACATAAATGAACTAACAATTTAATATTGTTTGCTTCCAGAAGTTGTTCTGTATATTATAGAAGCGCTTGTTTAAACCCAAAGAACAATGTCTTATTGTTTGTTGTCTTGTACAAAAGTACTACCTAATATTATTTTAAGGCTGTGACTGATAAAAACGAAATGTATGCGATAAAAGTATCTATAAGAGAATTCTTTTTAATTTTAACAAAGGTGTATTTATTCGTAAACGTTTTGTTTTATTTTCAATTTCATTTCTAAAACTATACGTTTTTATATGAATATCTGATACTTTAATGCTGGTAAAAGCTAGTAAAAAATTATATTTATAGAGGCAATAGCGACAAATTTAAATATACCAATATATTAAACGACGTCGAATGTGCACCCATACCCCCACCCCCCTGTCGTATTTCTTCGAAATAAGCAAGCCCCCCTCCCTCTTTTCAACGACGTAGTTTATGGATGTCCCAAACTATAAACTCCCTGCTTATCTGTGCCCCCTAGCGATTCTGCGCAGTATTATCAACAACGCTGATTTTTTTAAATTACTATATGGTAGTTTCTAGGATAATACGTGCTACAGTTTTTGTGTATATGTATATTTATATTCTTCGGTTTTTTCCCATTATGACTTCACCTCTTAGGACCAGTCACTTTTTTGAGGTCTCTTTCTATCATAGTATCTCCTATGTACCATCATTCTCCATCTTGTATCAGTTCTTTCTCTCTGTCATCTTGGATTAAATAGGTTTTCTTTTATATTTAATCATTTAGTACTAGCCCATTTCATTTATTCGATTAGTGTTTTAGTTCTGCCAATACCTCATAGTCTAAGAACCGAATAGGAGATCAAAATGTACCCATCTGCTTGCTGGATGAAACATTTTTTTTTTATTAAATTTCATACATAGATAAACACGACCACCATGGGTTGCCTATCAAAGTCGTGTCATAGCTATCCTTAAGGGGGGAGGGAGTCGTAGGGGTTGAAATCAACATTTCAAGCACATTTTTGTGAATTTTTTTTGAAAGTATGATAAAATTATTTTATTTTTAAATTCAATAAGCTTATTCAGTATAATTCAAAAAATACTCAAAAAAAATTAAAGGAAAAATATTGAAAAATAAGCGACCGGTGGCAAATTTTTAAAGATACCTAAAAAAAATTGATTTTGCGGTGCACATCCGAACTTATCATTGGATCATGGTAAACAAAAAATTCTAAAATATTTTATTAGCTCATATGTTTATCGAGATAACTTTGTCGAGTTTTTTTTTTAGTTATAACGATTTTTGACTTTTTGGTCAAAACAGACAGGACTCAGAAACCAAAACAACGAAATTCTTTGCACAAATAGGGCGAAAATCAACATATTTATTATTGTTAAATAAAAAATAAGCATAAAACAAAAAATATATCGACAACGTTACCTCAAGGAATGTCAAGTATATACAAAATTCCAGGTGGGTCGGTCAAGTAGTCTTTGAGTTACAATGTTTACAGTCTTTGAAAAAAAGCAATTTTGAGGAAAAAGCGTTTAAAGTATTGTTAACTTTTATTTTCAATTTCTTTTTTGTCTGTTAAATCGTAAAATGATGCACACCGGAATATCTTTTTGAATCGCGGAGTAGTTTACAAAAGAAATGAGAATAGTTGTTGGTCGTTGTTCATTATGTTCAAGCGAGCTGATGCGAACCTGCTGCAAAGCGAGTCAAAGATATTCAACACTATCTCCCTACCTTCGACTCGCTTTGCAGCATCTTCGCGCCAGCGCTTGAGCGTAGTGAGAAACGGTCAACAGCTGTTCTTATTTTCTTTTGTAAATTACTCCGCGATTCAAAAACATATTCCGGTGTGCATAACTTTACGATTTGACAGACAAAAAAAATTGAAAATAGAAGTTGACACTACTTTAAAAGCGTTTTTCTCAAAACTGCTTTTTTCAAAGCCTGTAGACATTGTAACTCAAAAACTACTTGACCAACTCACCTGGAAGTTTCTACATATATTTTTTTAGACATTCCTTGAGGTAATACTGTCGAGATATTTTTGAAGATATTCTTCTTTAGGCGCGATTCGATTGAGGGTAAAATTGTACATAAATCTGCGCGCCTGCACACACAGACAGTATGTAGTTCCTTGCTAATCTTTCAAGATAGGTGTTTATGTATCTGTCTGTATCCGTGCAAATAAGTCATTAAAAGAATATATTAGTGTTTTTAGGAAATGTATTATTTATTATAATTCTTGTGTTTTTGGATTTGTGTTTCTCTGTAGTAAAATAATAAAATATTTACACTATTTGTCGCCGTGTTGTGTAATTATATCCGAAACTTACATGTCAATTAGAAGGACCTCGCTGGTGTAGTTGCTAGGGCGTTAGTTCCGAGATTGGAATGACGCGGGTTCAAATCCTGGGAGATTCATATTTTTTTTTATTTTTGGTTGTTTTAATAAAAAAATTTTGAAAGTGGTAGATAAGAAAGTTAGTTTAATTTTTAAATAAAATACAAATAACCTGTTAAGTATATTTACTTCGTTGAAATTACCTATATAATAGAAGAATATCTTCTTACGTGCGTACAAAGTACACACACATTCTTTTTTTGTTTTGTGGTTATATTTTGTTTAACAATAATAAATATGTCGATTTTCACCCTTTTTTCTGTAAAAAATTTCGTTGTTTTAACTTCTGAGTGATACTAAAAAGTCAAAGATCATTAAAACTAAAAGAAACTTGACAGCATTACCTCGAGAAACTCATAAGCTAACAAAATCTTTTTGAATTTTTTGTCTACCATGATCCAATGATAAATTCTGATGTCCACCGCAAAATCCATTGTTTTTTGAGGTGTCTTTAAAAATTTGCCACCGTTGGCTTATTTTTCAAAAATTTTTCTTGATTTTTTTTTAATATTCTTTGAATTAAACTTAATATGCTTATTTCTACTGATATGAACTCCTAAAATTAATTATGCAGAGAAAGATTCAAGGAAGGCGCGGCATAGGTAGGAGAAAAATGTCCTGGCTGAGAAATCTCAGAGAATGGTTTGGATGTAGCTCAACTGAACTCTTTCGGGCTGTAGTGTCAAAAGTGAGAATAGTAATGATGATTGCCAACCTTCGTCGCGGAGATGGCACCTAAAGAAGAAGAAGATGCTTATTTCATTTAAAAATAAAATTATTCTCTCATAGTTTCAAAAAAAAATTCACAAAAATGTGCTTAAATTGTTGATTTTAACCCCTACGGCCCCCCTTAAGGATAGCTATGACACGATTTTGATAGGCAACCCATGCTGGTCGTGTTTGTCTATGTATGAAATTTAATAAAAAAAATGTTGCATCCGGCAAGCAGATGGGTACATTTCGACCTCGTATTCGGATCCCGTACTATGTATCCATGTTATATACTTATTTTTATTTTCTGGTCATTACTTGGTTTATCTTGATATCCAGTTTATATTACTAACTTAAATATTTTCATCTATTTGCTACTTCCGGTATAACCGGAAGTTAAGTTTTCATTGCCATTATGACCTGTGTGCCCCGGTACCCAGACTATCGGAACCTTGCTAAGTCTCCTAGTTTATTTAGAGCATACAATCCCATACTAGCTTAGAATTGACCTCTATAGAATTGAGTGCCTTAAGGGTTGCCTGGCTCTTTGTAAAAATGATAATTGAACGGTACATACAGTCGGAAAAATTAAAGAATACCCATGAAATAACATATAAAACACGCTGTATTTTCCTGTCACCGTGTCACAAAGAAAATTGTCCAGTGCAAGTACATGTAACAATAATTATTACATGTACTTGCGCTGGCCAATTTTTTGTGTGACACGGTGACAGGAGAATACAGCTTGTTTTATATGTTCGTTCATGGGTATTCTTTCATTTTTCCTACTGTACTCATCTGCATTTCAATTTGTCTTACATATAGACCAGGGCGCATCTGTAAAAATATTAGTACATTTGGACGTTGAGAGGTGACTTAAATTTTTTTGCAGAAATTGCTTAAAAATATCTCAAATAATAATATTTGAGTTATCCTCCCTCTCAAAAAGGTCCGGAACATTGTTTAAATAATCAAAATGTCAAAAAATGAAGGAAAAATTCGATATTTTTCTTCGTTTTTTGATTATAACTTTAAAAGTATTCATTTCTGAGAAAAGTTGTATTGACATAAAAGTTGCGTAATTAAATTTCCTACAATATAAAATTGGTTAGAAATTTAAAAAATAGTCACCCTTGTTGCAAAATAGCAATAATTGCGAAAAAACCATACAAAAACAAGTATTCGCATTTTACGTTTTTCAACCATTTATGCTACACTTACGACCTTCATATTTCAAAAACTTTATGATACAGTAAAACGATACTGTAAATTTCATTAAGATCGGTTCAATAGATTTTGCAAAATAAATTTTGAAATCCAGCTTTCGCAAAAAAATTCATTTTTTCAAAATGTTACAGGACTGTAAATAAAGCAGATAGCAAGTTGAATTTTTTTGCGTATAGAAGTGTACTGTACCTTTCATTTGCAATTTGCAAAATTAAAATCGATTAATTACCACGGCGTCAGGAATTTTTTTAAATAAACATTAATTATTGGTACTACGCGCAGAACAGCGGATAGTTTGCTCTGATTGGGCATTCCAATGACCTTTGATAATGATTGATACATTTTAATTTTTATTACATTTTGATATAAATAATAAATTTGTTTATTGCAAAATAAAAACACATACCTACTCTATCCTTTGAAATAACACTTTTTTAGCAATAACTTTCTTTGTTCATATATTTTAACTTAGAGAATAAATAGTACATTGTTTACCGGGTAGGAAAAGCTTAACATTCCTGGACGACTGAAGATTGCTAAGTCGAGGCGCAAGCCGAGACTTAGCAACACAGAGTCCAGGAATGTGGCTTTTCCTACGAGGTAAACATACTATTTTTCCGCAAATCGTTTAAAATTCGACAGATATTGATTGATTTAAAAAAAACGCGATAATTTTATTCCCAAATAAATGGTGCTTTGAAATTCCTAATAAAATTACTTGGGTTACTATGAAAACGTATTGAGGTTGAATTGTCAAACTTGACGCTTATAAATTTAATTGCTGGTGTTCTCGAAAGTAAAATGATAAGTGATGATGAAATTTCCATTCCTGGGACTCCTCCAGAGCTGGTTGAGGCAGTGAATACTGCTTCATTAGAATTATTGCCAAAGAAATCAAGAGAAAAGTACGAAAATGCATACAGACGTTTTATGGATTATGTTTTCTATCATTTATGTAGAACACTAACAACTGTACGGAAATATCATTTCCTTACAGTAAGGAAATGACATTTCCTTACAGTAAGGAAGTCCTGACTTTTTCTTCAAGAAATTTTGACAGGAATGTCAAAATTTCCTGGCGATTTGCGGAAAAGTTTATTATTTTTAAACATATGCAATTGTTTAAACAATATTTCAACACAATAATAAAATTAGTTTGATTTTTGTGGAATTAAAATATTAAAATACAACAAAATATAGAGTAAGAAAATAATATATTAGATAAAGATTGGAAGAAATTTTGGTGGAAATCAACTTGTGTGAATCGAACACCGCTGTCCTGCGCGAAGCACCAAAATGTAATGTTTATTTAAGAAATTTCCTGACGCCGTGGTAATTAATCGATTTTAATTTTGCAAATTGCAAATGAAAGATACAGTACACTTCTATAAGCAAAAAAAATTCAACTTGCTATCTGCTTTATTTTCAGTCCTGCAACATTTAAAAAAAATGAATTTTTTTTGCTAAAGCTGGATTGTAAAATTTATTTTGCAAAACATATTAAACCGATCTTAATGAAATTTTCAGTGTTATTTTACTATATCATATAGTTTTTTTTTGGGTAAAATATGAAGGTCCTAAGTGTAGCATAAATTGTTGAAAAACGTAAAACGCGAATACTTGTTTTTGTATGTTTTTTTCGCAATTATTGCTATTTTGCAACAAGGGTGACTATTTTTTAAATTGTTAACTGATTCTATATTGTAGGAAATTTAATTACGCAACTTTTATGTCAGTACAACTTTTCTCAGAAATGAATAGTTTTAAAGTTATAATCAAAAAACCAATAAAATAATCGAATTTTTCCTTTATATTTTGACATTTTGATTATTTAAAGAATGTTCCGGACCATTTTGAGTGGGAGGATAACTCAAATATTATTATTTGAGTTATTTTCAAGCAATTTCTACAAAAAAATTTGAGTCACCTCTCAACGTCCATCTCAAAACAGATACGCCCTGGACTAATAATGATGGATTGCCGTTATTTTCGCCTGAAAAATTTTGGCATCCTTAGATAGACTTAATGGGAAATGTATCCCTTGCTTTGTCCCTACTATACCATACACTCTCTAATGTTTTTGAGTCATCAGTGTACCATGTTGCTTCCCCTTCTATTATTAGGTCACTTCTATTATTTTATTAGTACCCAATAATGTCTCTACATGTATGGAACTGTGCTTTACCGATTCCACTATTTACTTATAGTACCTTCTTTCACGGTTTTTGCTCTATATTTTAAAGAACCGCTTGGATTAACATGAAATTTGGCATACGCATAGCTTACATGTCAAAGAAAAAAAGTGATATTGTGCCGATGTGTGCTTTTGCCCTGGGGGTGACTTTCATCCCCTCTTGTTGGTGAAAAAATAATATGTCCAAAATAAGTCCGGGAATGGATATACTGACTAATTTTAAGTAACTTTTGCTCTATAAAGCTTTTTCGCCAACTCAACACTTTTCGAGTTATTTGCGAGTGAATATGTTCAGTTTTCAACAAGATAACTACATTTTTAGACGGTTTTCGCAAATAACTCAAAAAGTAAGTATTTTGTCGAAAAAAATGTTCTTAGCAAAAATATAGCCTGTAAAAAAGTTTAAAAAATGGTGTACGCGTTAGGCCTCTGGACCTCGTAGAACCAGAGTTATAGCCAATGAAAAATAGATTCATATTCACCAAATTTCAAATAGAATATTTCGAAGTGGAATATAAAAAAAATTAAGCACTTTTTTAAAAAAAGCTTTATTTCTATTTTTATAAAAAGTTTCTAGCTTTAAATTTAATCAAGTTACGCTCAAAATAAAGTTGGTCCCTTTTGTTTTGGCAAAAAAAATCGGGAAGACCACCCCCTAATTAGCAACTTAAATAAAATTAATCGTTACCGCTCCACAAATTATTTTACTTATATGTTGTGTTTATATGATCTGTAAGTTTCATCGATTCAAAGTGCTTATTTTGAAAAAAATCGGTTTTAAAGTAAAATTTTTAAAAATTTTAGTTTTGAAAAATATGCTTTTTTTCAAAATAACTTAAAAATTATTAGAGATACCAAAAATCTCAAAAAACAAAAAGTCAGCATTGCTTTTCTGAATATCATGTATTTTTTGTTTTTCTGTTAAACAAAAATTGATTAAGATTTGGTGTTTCGAAATTTGCATACATTCGTGATCAGTGACTCGCTCGACCCCTTTTAACTACAGCCC